>NC_059498.1:934914-1202909 GCF_018139145.2 Gymnogyps californianus | reverse complement strand
TACGGGGAGTGGCAGAAAACAAAACGCAGAGCTCATCATGGTTGTCAGCATTTTAACAAGCCCCTTGAGAAATGTGGTGCTCCCTCCCTGTTACTTTGTAGCTGTGGCAAAATCTGGCAAGCTGCCTTGAAGAAATGACAGGCAGAAGCAGAAAGAAAAGTTACTTGGAGTTTTAATGGAGCCCAGTGTGAGATGCGAGACCAGAAACGTGGTTGGACAATGTGTTCCCACCAGGGCTCATTAGAGCAGAAACTCACAGACTTTGATCACAGGCAGCACAGAAAGCCATAGACTTCTCCTGTATCAGCCTTCCCTTACAGAAGTCAAACAAACAATCTCCAGGTGCCAGGAAGGTGGTCCTTTCAGTCAGCAATCCCACACATGGCATGTGGAAAGGAAATGCCATGGACCCACCTCTCCAAACCTGCTCTTCCAAGACACTGGCAGATGCACAGGTCCTGCTCTCCAGGCTTCAGTCATAATGATCAGCCAAGACACTGACTGCAACACACACTGTGATACGTTCATGAACCACAAGCCTGCTGACAGGCTCCATCCTAACTCACAGCTCCCTCCTTCCACCCCGATCTGGTCATCTCTGGATTCAAACACATACAGGCTTAAATGTTGCACCTCAGCCCCCGTCCTCTGTTACATTAGACCTTGAACACCTCCTTCTCCGCTCCGTGAGATCAAACCGTGGGCTTAATGGCTTTTCTTGATGCCATGTATCCCACTACCTCTTGCCAGAGCTCTGACAATGCTCCAAGTAGGGAACTACAATAGTCCACCTTGTGACTGATGTAAGAACAAATTCCAGTAATGTTCATTATCTCTCTGTTACAATGGAGATAAAACAGACTGAACAAAGGACTCCTTGGCACTGCCCCTCTGCTTCCAGGTTCGCTCTCTGCCACTCACGGACAACACTCACACATGATCCCCTGTGATCATCGCTGAATCAGCATTGCTCACTTCTTTGGAGTGAAACCTCAAGTCTACCTCATAACAAAAGCAGAATATGGGCTTGCAAATAGTTTGAGATGCCCTGGAGTACCCCACCTGGCATCCAACTGCCTATTCAGAAGAGTGTGGTTTTCTTATAGTTTCTACCTCATATTTAGTGGCCTGATGAGAATGGTCTAGGCACCCCAGGGCACCTCAAATGTTTGGACAGGTGAACTGAGCTCTGTATTAGGCAACTCAAAGATGGGTATAACAATTTGCATGAATTCCAGAAACTAAACAGAGATCATTCCATCCTGGCTGCTGTAATGGTCGCAACTAGACCACAAGAACTGGCCTAAGAACTATCTTTTCAATAAAGATGATATATAAGTCTGAAATAGTCATGTTGGCTCTAGCTATAGTCCTGGAGAGAGATGAACACCTCCAGAAGACAGCTCTTTCCTCATGTCCTTGAGACATCCCTTGCCGCTATACTCATCAGGCACTCTTTTCTCTGCTACATGCCTAAATTTGCAGCATTGTTATTTTTTTGCTGTACTGTGGCTGACCTTCACTTATCACATTCCAGAGTCCCTCTATGTGGTCGGTTGACCCCGGCTGGATGCCAGGTGCCCACCGAAGCCGCTCTATGACTCCCCCTCCTCAACTGGACAGGGGAGAGAAAATATAATGAAAGGCTCGTGGGTTGAGATAAGGACAGTTTAATAACGCAAAAGCAAAGGTCGCGCGCGAAAGCAAAGAAAATCGAAAGACTTTATTCTCTACTTCCCATCAGCAGGCGATGTCCAGCCACTTCCCGGGAAGCAGGGTTTCAGTACGCGTAGCGGTTGCTCCAGAAGACAAACATAAATAACGAATGCCCCCCCTTCCTCCTCCTTCTAGCTTTTATTGCTGAGCAGACGTCATATGGTATGGACTATCCCTTTGGTCGGTTTGGGTCGGCGATCCTGGATCTGTCCCCTCCCAAGATCTTGCCCACCCAAGCCTGCTGGTGGGGGGCAATGTTGGAGAGACAGCCTTGATGCTGTGGGAGCACTGCTCAGCAGTAGCCAAAACACTGGTATGTTATCAACACTGTTCTAGCCACCAATACAGAGCACAGCACTATGAGGGCTGCTATGGGGAAAATTAGCTCCATCTCAGCCAGACCCAATGCACTCTAGATGCACGGCGTGCAACCAGGGTGTGAATCATGTAAGTTTTCACTCCATTCCTGAATTCCAAGTTCCGACTGTCCACAGCTAAGCAAACTACATTCACTCCTGGGCTCCAATAAATCCACAAATTCCCTCAGTGTTGCGGTGGGAATCTCGGGCTTGTTTGTTCCCGGGACCATAACTGCAGACAGTAGGAACAAAATCGCATCATTTGGCTCCCTCTGCAGTTCTCCATCAGTACCGCAGAAAGTCTTCCAAATTCAGACGCTGCTGGTCGCCTTTACACGTACTGTAACTGTTGAAACAGTTTCCTGCATTTTCCTTGTTCATACTTTTACAACTAATGTAGCAACAGAAGTTCTTCTTGTGCCCTTGACATCCCTTGTAAAGCTGAACTTGAGGTGAGCACTGGCTTTCCTAACACCATCCCTACATGCCCTGGCAATGTTTCTAAACCCTAGTTTGTAGCCCGTGTGCCACCTTTTTGCATTGGTGCTCTGTCATGAGCTCCCTGCATACGCAAGCCAATCTCCTGGTAGGCTTACTTGTTTTCCAGAGTATCAGGATGAACTGTTCTTGCACTGGGGAGGATGCTGTTCTCAAGACCTACCAGGTCTCCTGAGCTCCACCAGCACCACCTACCTGTTACATATCAGAATGTACATATCTCTAGCTGGACCAGCTGTCTGGAAAGACACTGGAGGTTCATATTGCTCCCAGTTTAGACAATGAGTTCAGGTGAGACATTCAGGGAACCATTCAGGTGTCAACACATAAGTGTCTAGTATAGATTTAGACAGCCTAAGGTGTCTCAAGCACGCGTATGGGGCTTTCAGTTATGGTGCAAGGCCTCCAGAAGTCACTTTCTGGACAAGTGGCTGGAGGTCACATCAGGAGGACAAGCAATGTGAATTGCTTCTCCAGCTTAGGTGAGATTGTTTCAGCACCAAGGGGCGCACCTTCCGCCATCACCAAGATAAATCGCTTAAGCTATATATTTTTTAAAGTAAATTCTATGTGCTAGGGCCTGTTTTCTTGCCTAGAGGCCAGCTGACATAGTCTGGCCACATCCATTCTACCAAACTCTCCTAGCCGCCAAACTTGAGATGCCCCACCCAGATTGCCTGCTGGGAGTAGACTTTGGCTCGTGCTAAATCCTAACTTGTTCCTGGGGGTTTCCCTGGACTGCTTACCAGTCCCAGGAACATGGTGGCAGTTTAGGAGCGCAGACCCTTGTGTTCCAGTGCCTGGGAGTGTGGAATTACCACTGCAGCAGCAACTTCCCAGAAGAACTCTTTTTCATCCTGGTCCTAGGGCTATCATTAAGACATTGCCTGAATTACACCTATTTACACAAGTGAAAATCTGGGTCTTAAAAATGCAGTGGGAAAGACAGGAAAGCAATAGAAAAAGCAAAGCATTCAGGCAGTACCAGGGAAATGCTTTTGAATCTTGTTGGCCTTCAGATGGCAGCAAAGGATTAGAGATAAGGGTAAAAAAAAACCAATGGGGCACTGTCTTCTGGGGGTGGAGAAGGAAGCAACTTGGAAACAGGCTCACAACAAAATAAGGGTACCCGATGGGAATAATAAAAGACATTGATTCATTTATTTGCCTTATCTTTAAAAATGAGAGTAAGAGCACCAAATTGTCACCTTCATTGTTGTTGTTTCCAGCACTTCTTCAAGAGTTTCTTGGCTGTGTCCTAGGATTCTGAAGAGTGGCCAGCTCTCGCTTTGACATCATTTGGTGTCCCCTAACTCTACATCTATTTTCTCCAGAATGGATTAGCTAGTTTCAACTCTGCCTTTTCAAAGCCAGTATTCTTTTTCAGATGAAGAAAATTCTGAGAGCAGAACCAACAAGCTTGTTAGTAGTTAAGGTGTTCAGCCACCAGGCTGGGAGCAATATAAGTTCCTGAAGAGGGTCATCTGGTGAGACTTTAATGCCTATGGCTGTCCCATTTGGCCTACAGCTACCACTCCAGAAGGGCACATTTCCTCTAGATCATATGTCATAGCTGCCAGCCATGACAGCTGCCCATGCAGATGTCTTCAATACCCTAAAATATTGTCTAGGGACTAAAAGGGCACTCTAGGTATGCCTAATGTGGTGTGGGTGCCTAAACTCCCCTTCTGGTCACAGGAGAGCTTCAGAACACAGTCACCGCAGCGGAGAGTTGTTCAGCACTGCCCAAGCAGACAATGTCTGGCTGGATGAACTGTTCTCTGAATTCAGCCACAGCAGTGACTAAATCCCCACTGATGATATTGTGAATTCAGATTCTGTGGCTGCCATGGAGATTCTCTCATGAAATGTGCGCATTTGGATGTCCTCATCCAGTGCTAAATGCTCCCAAAGACACTGCAGTGTCTTTGTTGGAATGAACCTTGGGATTGTGACTCACTCAATAGTTACGAGATGGAAAAGGCTTCCTGCTGAAGGCAACTGGGTTCCCTCCGGTACTCTCAGGTTCTCTGGGTGTTGGAGAGATGGTCCTGATTCCTGATGCAGAGTTATAGGGTTCCTTCCCAAAGTCCTTCTGGAACTCTGGATATCCCGCAATGTTCTTAAGTGTCCCTAGTTACAGGATTGGGTAGGGAATACCTTGTCCATTCCAACTGCACTGCCATTTTCTGATTTGCTGTCACCATTTTTGGCACTCCCAATGACCTTGATATGGACAGGGAGCATTGAATTATGGAACTTCTCATGACGGTTTAGACACAGGGAGTGTCCTGCCTCACCTTCAGCTGCTGCTCTGTATGGATACAATTCTACTCTGAATCCTGCGACGATTGTGCCAGCTCCATGCTGTTAACCATGGCCATCTCAAATGGCTCCAGATTTTTGTGTTTCAGCAAATGACATTTACCTGGCTAGACTACTGCAGAAGAGTTTAGAGACTGTAGAAACATTCCACCCAGTACCCAAGGGCTAGCCAGAGACTGCTCTCTGGAACTGATGCTTTTGTCTGTGTAGATAGAGGTTACAGTGGAGACATCAGCACTGGTGAGGCCACACCTGGAGTACTGCGTCCAGTTCTGGGTTTCCCAGTACAAGAGAGGCATAGACATATGACACAGAGAGAATCCAATGAAGGGCCATGGAGATGATGAAGGACTGGAGCAGCCTTCATCATCTGTGAGGAAAGGCTGAGAGCGCTGGGATCGTTTAGCCTGGAGAAGAGAAGGCTATGGGGGGATCTTACCAATGTGTATAAACATCTGATGGGAGAGAATGAAAAAGATAGTGTGAGACTCTTGTCAGTGGTGCCCAGCGACAAGACAAGAGGCAACAGGCAAAAACCTGAAACACAGGAGGTTCCCTCTGAACATCAGGAACGCGTTCCTCAGTATGAAATTCCCTCAGCATAGCCGGCACAAGGCCTATGTCACATGCCTTTCTCATCTCAGTGTGATCTTCTTGTTCATTTCCACTAGGATCATTGTCTGTCATACCCATGTCCCTCCCTGCCCCATCAGTTCTGGAGCTCACTGTGAATGTTGTCTATCCTGTGCTACCTTCAGTGATTAATCCAGTCATTTACAGCATGAGAAACAAAGAGATAGAAGGTGCTGCAAGGAAATTGATTGTCTAGGAGCTCTTTCCCGAAAACAAAAGTGTTCAGCTTTTTGTTATGACTAGGACTTAATGAAGATTTTCTGCATAATAATAGAAGTCTGATGGCATTTTCTCTTTGGAAATATTTTATAGAAGTTTCTCCCACCAGTATGAATTTACATCAGTTAAAAATGATTATGATTATATTCAGAAGCCAATAGCAGTCCCGTCAGTTAGCACCATTAAAAGTAAAATTAAAATCTGTCTCTTTAAATAATCATGCTTGTATCCAACCAGTCATTTGTAAACTAGCTAAGGCTAATTTCATATAAAACTTCTACAGCACCACAGGGTAATGAGTGTTGGAAAGGACCTCCAGGATTGTTAGTCTAGCTGACTGCTCAAAGTGGGGTCAGCTATGAGATCTTGGTCACTCAGGACTTTATCCAGTTGGAACTTAAAACTCTCAAAGGATAGAGATTTGCACAGCCTCTCTGGGAAACCTGCTCCAATGCTTCAGTCTCCCCAGGGTGAAAATATTTCCTTGTAATCAGTCAGCGCCTCTTTTATTTCAACTTGTGCTCATTGTCTTTCATTCTCCCACCATGCACCACTGTAAAGAACCTGGCTATATTTTCTTCATGGCAAGTCTCTGGGTACTGCAAAGCTACTATTAGGCTTCTCCTCTCCAGGCTGAACACTCTCAGTTCCCTCAATTTATCCTCATAGCACGTGTGCTCAAGCTCCCTGACCTTCTTGGTGGCACTCTGCTCAACTTGGTCTAGTTTCTTGATGTCTTTACTGATTTGGGGACCCAAAACTGGATGCAGTAGTCTAGAAGTGGTCTAATGAGTGCCAACTAGAGGGAGACAATCTCTTCCTTTCATCTACTGACTATGCTCCTGTTAACACTACTCAGAATGGCTTTCTTTGCTACCAGCGCACACTGCTGATTCATGTTCAGCTTGCTGTCTGCAAGGTCTCCAGGCACTTTTCTGCAGAGCTGCTCCCAAGACAGTCAGTACCCAGCCTGTCTTTTTGCCAAGGGTTATTCCTTGTTACATTTTGTGCAGCTCCTGTTGTCCCCATTCCTTCTGGCTGCCCTACTGAATGGCGGCCTGATCTTCAAGGCTATCAACTGGTCTCCCCAGTTTTGTGTCACCTGCAAACTTTACAGAAAAGTATTCTGCAACATCCTCCAGGTCAAGATGTTAAACAGGACAGGCCCTAGTGTAGGTTCCTGCAGTACTCCACTTGTTATCAGCCTCCAGGTAGAGTATGATCGGTTAATTACTACCCTCCAAGCCCAACCAGCCAGCCAGACTTTTAGCAGCCTGATAGTCCACCCACCCCAACCATAACATCCTAATGCATCTTAAGAATGCTTTGGGAGACAATGCTGAAGGCCTTACTAAAGTTGAGGTAAATGACATCAACGTCCCTTGAAGGGATTAGAGAAATTCTGACTCTTATGATATTTAAAGTCCATTTATTTTTACTTTTCTGTAGAGATAGAAAAAATACAAATCAGAGCATGAGAGATTATGAGTCTTGTTTTCTCTAGCAATGGGTTATTTCGTATTTTTGCTTAGGTCTTGTTCTGATGGGAATCAAGGCTGGTGAGTGTTTTTTAGAGGAATAGTGTTTATAGGCTTGGTAAGTGACTTTTCAACTGATGAACTTTTGTTTCTCAGCTGGCCTTTTGATGGTATAGGCACTATATTTTAAGCTACTTAGGAGAGTCTCACCCTCTGGAAGAACATCTTTCCCCACTGACTGTGGGAAGATTTAGACAAGCTGTTAAAAAACAATTGAGATCAGCCACACCAGGCTACACTTTATGATATCTAAGATGGTTGTCATCTGAGTGCATGGAGACAGTCATAATACAGACATCTTCATCTCTTCAATTCTCTCCTTGCTTCTTAGGAACTAAGGGAAAGGAACAGGGAGTGATGATTCTCACCCTAAACTAGATCTTCACATCTAGTCAGGTGCCCTTGAAGTGCCTGTTTCTCTCCACTTACTTACTATAAAGGGAGCTACCAGATGCTGACACAAATGGAGTCTATAGTGTAGAAACTTAGACTTGTCAGAGGAATCCCACCTCTAAAGTTTGCATCAGGTTGTTGAAAATGAAAAGTTTGGTAGTCCCCTAAAATACTGGAAAGACAAGAATCAGTTGCTCTGTTCCACATCAAGCTGACATATATGACATAGAACCGAAAGAATGCTGTTATGGCATCTGAAAGCAAGGTGGGATTCCCTAGAGTAGCCAATATTTAGCACCAGATATTTATGTGTTTGCACATATGTACCCCACATACCTAGCCAACAAACCCATTGAGGTTGAGGTGACACAAGTATATCTCTCCACATCTCCAGGAGGGCACTGGTTTCTTAGGTTAATCTTCTTGCCCTGTGTGGTTGTCTCTGACATCCTCAGGCATCTTAAGTGGCATTAGATGCCTATGCTTGCGTAACTTTCTACCCCAGTGCAGGGTGGAGAGCTTTCACAGTTCCCCTGAAGTAGAAACCTCTAATTCATCAGATGATGAGTGAGTCTCCAGAGTGATCGTATTGCATTTAGCTCCTTTGGCTAAAAAAAAAAAGGTTTAATTTCCCAGCACACAGGGAAATAGCTCACATGGAAATACCATCATTATAGACACTTACATTTATGCATTGATGTGTTTGTTTGAACTTAAATCTGGGTTCAGGGCTGGTCAAATGAATCACAGCCTTTAAGTGATCATTTCTTTCCTCTGACTGTAAAGGGAGGCTTCACAATCTCACATTATGAATTCCTAAAATAAGCTGAATCCCACCCAGAAAGACCACAGGGAAGTGAAGAAAGCAAGTGAAAAAAACCTCACTGACACAGTTCAGAGGGGATTCTCAATATAAAGGAGAACACAGGGACATTGCTCCAGAAACAAATTCAGGTAGGATTCAGCATTCACCGTGTGTCAACAAAAGTACCCCAGTCTCTTTAAGACATATTTGGGGACAAGAGACCTTTGTAGCCGCAGAGAGATGAATATCCATGTTTCCTCTTTGAAGTCTTGTACGAGTGTGTAATGCCGAACTGGGAAGTGCAGGGCATCACACAGTCACTAGAAGGAAGCAAATGATGCTGATCATCTCACCTACTTTCATATGTCTACAGCAAGAGCGTGGGATTCAGCTGCCTAAACACAGGCAACCATGCCATTTGAGATGCACCAGCGCATACATCTATGTAATGTGGTTAGATATGGTATAGGATCTACAGAAAAAATAGGACCCTTTTGGATTAGCAGATGGAGGACAGTTTAGATATCTTAGGGCAGCTAAACGGGTGCTCGATGCCTAAGTCTGGACAACTGTTTACCTCCATAAGTACTAGCTGAGTCCCACCTTCCGCTGACTGCACTGAGTAGGAACCCAGTTCAGTTCAATACAAGTATGTAGCTAGCATATCCACAACATCTGCATAGGACTGCCACATATATTGTAACACGGGACCTATTGGAGTCCCACAACCATGTGGTGTGGCGACTGCAAACTCATGGTGGATTTCATCTCACTTATCTCTAGCCACCTTTGGGAAGACATCAGATCAAAATGAAGATGTCTGTGTGTAAAACTAAGGTGTGGTTGTGTGCGATGGCCATCTGACTGAACTCTTCTGACTGTAAATTGGTGTCCTAGATAATTGTGACTGACCAACACACCTCCACAACGGAAGAAGGCTTATTGAAGATGGGCAAGAGTGATGAGCTAAGGAAAGAATGTAAGGAATGACCAACAATTATTGTAAAGTAAGCTTTTCTCAACACAAAGGAGACTTTGTTTTAGACGTACAGCTGTACCAGTGGGTCATCAGGTTGTATACATAGCCTTCCCTGTCATAATTAGTAGAGGGTAATGTCTTCCTGATCTAGCCAGACCAGCATGGTGGGAGCATAAAGGGAGTGTATGCATGGCTCAGCACAACATAAACTGTAACAACTTGACAGCTAATAAAATGAACTTCGAAGAGAGTGATGGGCTTGAGCTGACTTTAGCTCATGTATTCCTTCCTGGCGACTGGGGATGCCCAACATTGTGATGGTGAGCATAGAGAGACTGATAATAGGTATCACATTTGTATTGTCATTCAACTGTATATTGCAATTGCTATATTATGCTTGTGCTGTGATTTCAGTATATTGCTGGAATTGCTCCGCTAAATCAAAATCCCATGTAATGCCAAATATCTTCAAATAGGTAAATTGTATACTAAGCATTAAACCCATCTCACATGGAACATCTGAAAAAACCTGGTCAGAGAAGTTGGACTCTGACAATAATGCAGTCAGTTGGGCCTGAAGAGCCAGACAACCATAGGGTTGGGTTCAATTTTCCTAAATATAAGCATCTGAAACAATTTACACATGGCAGGAAGATATGACACAGGACTTTTTGGAGAAGTAAGTACTTCTGGAGCAGCATCTGGAAGGCAGGTAGAATACCTCAGAGCACAGCAAATACTACTAGGCACCTTTGTGTTGGCAACTGATGTCTGGCTCCTCATTTAGTCCAGTGTCAAATTTATCTCAGCTATGTTAATCTAAATTCTATCAAAAAGTCAGGTCTGTAGTCAAGGATGGGCCTTGGAAATACCTGGTTATATCCCTTAACGACAAATGGATTATAAGATAAGGAGCTTCACCTGAGAAATGTGAATTTGCTGTGTTCAAAGGGAGGTGAAATCATTTCCTTCATTAGATTTCATCCTAAGCTTCAGATTTAGGATGCTAATCAAATTTTACTACCATGGCATGTAAAGGACCCAGTTATTCCATTTTATGTATTATAATTAATAAGGACCCACATATTTCAGTTGCAGGTGGTAGACAGTTGTGCAGAGCTCTACAGAACAGTTACTCCCCACCACAGTTTTCCTGTAGAATCCACCCGCACTGATGTGCCATTAAGGCACGCACCACAAAGGTACTGAGCACTCAAGTCCTGTTTACCTTGCAAGTGAGATTCCTCATAAATAAGCTCAGTGTGATGGATTTGGACTGTTCCTGTACTCAGAGCACCTGATGACGCAGCAAGTACAAGTGACTTATTTATGAAATTAATGAATTTGTTATGTTAAACATGCCACTCATTCCTCAATCGTCTGGATAACCAATGATGATGATAAATTTGGCTTTGTTTTTCATTCTGTGAGGTGATTAATGAACACTCACATCTTATGTTATGTTCTTTGATTAGTGCTTCCAGGAGTCTAACAAGCTGTTCAGTAAGAAGAAAGGGAGAAACAATTCAAGTGTACACAGACAGGCATCTCGTATCATTTTGGATCTTCTAGAAGATGTGAGATACACACAAAGGTACGTCTAAAGCCAGGCAGCTTTTTGGATATACAGTTGGAAGCCACACAGTATGACACAAGCCATCTGAAAAGGTGCTAAGGAGAGACTCAGTTTCCTAAACATAGATGCCTAGTATCATCAGGTGCTGGCTGGTATCTTACTTGGCCTTCAGCTGTCAGTTCATAAGGGTGTAGGTTTCCTTTATGTTCTGTGTTATATATGTAAGCCTCAGGTATTGTTTGTGTGTGGGCGATTTAATTTAGGAAACTTTGTAGTGTTGATTATAGCAAATTTTATTAAATCACTCTGATAATTGTCTGACGATTAAGTATTGTTAAAAATCACGTGACCTAGTCTTGTGATTTACCGTAATAGTGTTACTAACTCTTAAATTGCTGCTGCCTCCAAGTTGTGTAGGATCCATAATCACTCATTCCTTGACAAATTGGCATAGTAACTCAACGGGAGGTTTTCCTTACCCTTTGTATTAATTCAATTAGACAAGTCTGAGACTAAGTTTGGACCTAGCCGCACCTAAGCTCCATCAGGAGTTTAGAAAGCAAGGGGGTCCACCCTGAACGTCGTGACTCAATGGAAGGATCTCCCTTAATCTTTTGCATCTCTGGTCTCTGTGTGAATCATTCTAACTCGACTCTAACTCCATTTTCCTGTGTATGTTTCTTCCATGTAGTAAGTAATAGACTGAGCCTTGCCATCGAACTTTGTTAAGTCACACTTTTACAAATTCACTTTGAAATGACCTTTTGCTAATACCTTTGACGGTGATTCTTTAAGTGATCTAAATCACTCATTCGTGACAACTTGGGACCACAGAAGGAATGTGGTGAAATCAGGAAGCAGCTTATGGCCATAACAAGGAAACCATTCATCCAAGACCAAGCTACAAGCTGCAGACAGTATCTGCTATTCATGACAGCTCTGTAGTGAAAGGGTTTGCATATTGCTCAACACCAATCATAGGACATCACCAATAAGAGAAAACTTTCAGTGACTGCCAGGGAACCAAAGAAATAAAATTGTGTGATGCAGCTGCCAATAGAAATGCTCTTGTCCCCAGTCAGAAAGCTGGACAACATTCTGGGCAGGATGGTAGAGCTGTAGCAGGTCTCCAAGCAGGACAAGTTGCACAGGAAGAAGTACATGGGTTTGTGGAGGTGCCAGTCAGCCACCACCAAAACAAAAATGAGGATGTTGCCAGTCACAGTCACGTTGCATTTCTGGGATATTCCCAGATTCCAGGAGCAGAAATGTTTTGATGGTTGTTTTATTTCTACATTCCCCATTTGCCATGTATCAAGCCGAGAGGAAATGCATCACAGCCTGGAATAAAGCATCAAGAACTTCATTTAATTATTGATCCATCATCACAGAAAAAAGATGTTATTGTTAACATTGCATGGTGGTACTGTTTATTTTCTTTTTAAGCAGTTCTTGAACGTTCTCCAGGTAATAATTTATGAGAGAGATTATTATATGTTTTTAATTTTGTCTTATGTTAATTTTTTAACAAAATTGTTTCCTTGGGTTTGGAAACCATCACACAGAACTGCAGCAGGATGTTTTGATGACTTAAACTATACCAGAACAATACAACCAGCGGAAAACTGTATCATTCATTTTCTAAGAACTGGATAGATTGATGAGTGTTTGTGGATACTGGACTTGACAAAAAACTGAAATATCCAGAAAAATGTTGAGGAAAATGTTGAACGATATGGCTTATCTCACTTGGCAATATTTTTTGAAACCTGCAGGGTCAGAAAGTTATATTTCAGCCAACAGAAAGAAGCTATGATTTAGAAACCTTCAGTCAAAAGAAGAAAGGGAAAGAGAGGAATTCTTGAGTGGGTGATCATTTCATCACCCAAGATGACAAATGTCATACCTAGGAAATATAACAGATACTGAAGGAAATCATGAGAAGAAATGTATTTTTTATTTTAATGCGCTGATAGTTATTAAAACTGTCAGTTTCTCTTCTTTCCTTCTGTGCTGGTTTTGGCAGGGGTAGAGTTAATTTTCTTCACAGTAGCTGGTATGGGGCTATGTTTTGGATTTGTGCTGGAAACAGTGTTGATAATACAGGAATGTTTTCATTATTGCTGAGCAGTGCTTACACAGAGTCAAGGCCTTTTCTGCTTCTCACACCACCTCACCAGCGAGGAGGCTGGGGGTGCACAAAAAGTTGGGAGGACACACAGCCGGGACAGCTGACCCCAACTGACCAAAGGGATACTGCATACCATATGATGTCATGCTCAGCATATAAAGCTGGAAGAAGGGGGGGGACGTTCGGAGTGATGGCGTTTGTCTTCCCAAGTAACCATTATGCGTGATGGAGCCCTGCTTTCCTGGAGATGGCTGAACACCTGCCTGCTGATGGGAACCAGTGAATTAATTCCTTGTTGTGCTTTGCTTGTGTGCACAGCTTTTGCTTTACCTATTAAACTGTCTTTATCTCAACCCACGAGTTTTCTCAAGAGTTTTTACTCTTCCGATTCTCTCCCCCATCCCACCAGGGGGGAGTGAGTAAGCAGCTGCGTAGTGCTTAGTTGCTGGTTGGGGTTAAACCACAACACCCCCTCTCTCTTTTCTCCTCTCTCCTTTTTTTCCTTTTTTTTTTTAGGAGTTGGCAGGGTTTTGTTCATTTTTTGTTTGGGTTTTTTTTTTTGTGTATGTGCTTTTTTTTTCTGTTAAAGAGTTCCTCCAGAAGCTAAAAGAACACAAGGCTGAGGAACAAGAAGGTGATCTGCCAGAGACCTGGTGTTACTTGTTAAATAAAATATTGTTGCACACACACTTAACCTCAGTGTAGACACACATATCTGGACATATTAATCCCACAGTCAGTGTTCAAAGTAATTGAGATGAACTATACTGTAAGAGGATTTATCTCTCTCTCTCGACCACAGACTACTGTCTTAGTTCTGGACAATCATATTGAAATACCTTTATTTCATTCAGATAGAATATCCAAAAGATTAACACTTCAAAATAGAATAAAAATGATTCCTGTTTCACAAACCATATTTCAATAGAAAAGATCATGGGAAAATTTCCCACCTACCTTGCTGCAGGACAGTTTGCATTTGTAATTCTTACAGGCAGACTGCTGAGACTATAAGTAGAATTTCTGCCTTTCTTATCCCAAAATATACAGTGCAAATGGAAAGTAAAAAAATTCCTAAGGACATTTGGTATTCAGTTACACTACAGTGAATATCTAACGGATTGACAGCATGCTTGTTTGTTGACCTCTTCATCCTTCCTGCTGTAATTTTCTTCATATCCTTTGTGCATTAATGTCTATCCTAATATTTTCATCCTGGACCAACCTTAGAGGATAGAAGAGAGTTATAAAATAATGTTTTCTGATTTAACCAAAATTAATCTGATTCACCTCTTAGAAATGTGATTTCAGCCTAGTCTGATATGATGCATCCCCACTTGAAGCACTTTTGTTCTGTAGCTGAATCAGGTCTTCCAGTGCATAAACCTTCTCCAGATGGCTGTGGCTCTGCTCTGCCTGCCTGTGTACCGCTGAAACATGAACCTCCATCTGGAACTGACATGAGATGGGTCAGTTGTCCCACTGCTTATTTTTCCTGCTGGCATAACAAGTGTCCCTTGGCATTACTGCATTTGGGAATTTACCATTAACAACCCACAATACCTCATATGTTTTGCAGATTTTTCAGACTATAACACAACTAGAACAGGGTGAAAACAGAATTTTCAGTCTGAAATAAGATCTTTACAAAGCATTTTTCCTATTCGTCCTTATAATTTATTTTCTCTGTTACTTTGTTTCCCATTATCAGTCAAAATGGCAAGAAGCAGCTTATTTTTGTGGGACTATAATTTACATTAAAATGATTTGTTTTTCCTAAACTGTGTTCTGTAGATGTTGGATGGGGTCTGACTGGGATGGAGTTAACTTTCCCCATAGCAGCCCTCATAGTGCTGTGCTTTGTATTTGTAGCTAGAACAGTGTTGATAACACACCAATGTTTTGGCTAATGCTGAGCAGTGCTCAGCATTAAGGCTGAATCTCCAACACCCTACACCCACCCCCCCAAAGGCCAGTAGGCTGGGGATGGGCAAGAGGTTGGGAGGGGACATAGCCATGACAACTGACCCAATCTGGCCAAAGGGATATTCCACACCAGATGATACCATGCTCAGCAACAAAAGCTAAGAGAAAGGAGGAGGAAGGGGGCAATTCGTTATTAAGGTGTTTGTCTTCCAAAGCAACCATTACATGCACTGAGGTCCTGCTTCCCAGGAAGGGGCTGGACATCACCTGCTGATGGGAAGTAAAGAATAAATCTTTTTTTTTTTTCCTTTACTTCTGCGTGCACCCTTTCATTTTTCTTTATTAAACTGCTTTTATCTCAGCCTACGAGTTTTTAATCTTATTTTCTCCCCCTGTCCCGCTGAGGAGTGGGAATGATAGGGCGGCTTGGTGGGCAGCTGGCAACCAGCCAAGGTTAACCCACCACAGATGTCTATGTTTTGACAGTATATATACATGTATTTTACATATTGCCAACGGAATTTTACCTCTTAAAACAGACCGGAACAGACTAGAGCCTTCAAACTCACATCATTCATGTTTAAATTTTAGTTAATTACTAAAACTCCACGTGTGCCCTTAGTTCACGAATATTTCTGTGCATCGTTATTGAAAGCAGGAAAAATAAGAATGGTCATGGACAGAATAAAATGATAACAAGAACCTTTTAGAAAGAAAGCATGTAGAAAGTGGGACTTCTTAAAGAAAACGGGTCTGCTCCAGTTTAGCTGGCTAAGTTAAGCACTTTAGACAGCTGAGTCTAAGGTCAGCTCCTTTGCTGGTAAGAGCTGTTGTGAAGAAAGCAAGAAGCAAGGGCCTGTCCTCGCTGTTACCCGACTTCTGGGTGACCACTGACTGTGCCTGATCCTGACCGCTGTTGCTGGACCCAGTCCTGACCCTGACTTACCCCTCAGCTTCCTGGCTCCTTGTTGGTGAGGTCTTTGCTCCCACCCACCTTACTGTTGCATTTGGCTCCCAATTCACCTTCCCTTGTGGAGCAGCTGGCCTTTGCTCCTCCCTGACAGGACCCTCCACATTCAAATCTGCTCGACCCATGCAGGCTTAAGAAACCAGTGGAAATGTAGTACCCCAAATGCTTCCATGGATTTGTACCCAGGGCCACAATCTCTCCACGGCTCAGTTCCCCTCCTTCCTGAGCAGGTGCTGTCTACCAGGGACGAATTCCAAATGAAAGCATAAGGTGAACACTGGAGAACTTCAGAGCACGTATGTGTGTGAGAGGCAGAGGGGTGGCTACAATGATCCCCTCAGCAGCAGCACACAGCTGCCCTCCAGCCCTGTGGCAACTCCTTGTACCACTGTCACCAGTCGGGTTGTTCACCTGGCTGCTTCCTATTCTGGATGCAACAGACTCTGCTGTCCTGTCTGGACAGCAAATATGTGAGCATCTGAGCAGACTACCTTTATGCCACACTAAGACCAGGTATTATTTCTTTGCACTTCAAAAGAGGCCCAGATGTGAGGGGGTTGACATCCTCCAGAGATGCTCAGAAGAGAGATACTGGAGGTCCAGCACCCCAAAACCATTCACAGCCACGAAGTGGTCTCCATCAAGAGTCAGTGAGAACCTTCAAGTATGCATCCCAGCTGGACAGAAGTTTTGGGAAGGTGAGGCTAGGGTTAAGCGGTCAGCAGTTCAGTATTTGTGGCACTTCTTGACCACGCGTGCTGCTTAGTCATCACCTGTGGCGAGGAAAGGAAGATCCGAGAAGCAGGAAAGTGTTCCCTAGCTGCTCAGATGTAGCATGTAGCATCTACACCTGGGACTCATTTGCCTACTCATAAGCATTGGGACTATTGGAGACAACATGAGGTGTTGCACCAGTTCTTGGAGGTAGTCGTGGGCCACATCTACCAGCAGCATGTGAATGTCGGTTCACCCACTTCCTCAAAGAACTTTATCTCCATGGGTGTAATGAGACTGAACTCACTGTGGCAGAATTTGAACAAAGTCAGCTAGAACTGTCTGTGCTGATCGAGGATGTCACACTGTCAGCACAGCCCTTGGAGTGGTCTTGTCTGAGAATCACACCAATCCTGAGAGGCAGATTGAAGGAAGCTGCCCAGGTTTGCTGGAGAAGAGAGAGTTCAGTGCTATGCACACTCCCAGTGAGAGACAGCCAGGGTGTGCGCTGGGAGCAGCACATCTGAAGTCAAAGCAATTTGGCCCCTTGAGTGTCTGGAGACCACCAGTGAGGTGGGTTGTCTCACCCAGGGGCTGGCTGCCAAGGAGGAACGCGCATGGAGCTGGCTCATGCAAGCACGGTGGAGACGGAGCAATCCATCACCCGATTAACAGCCTGGCGCTGATCAGCGTATGGACCTGAGCCCAGCCTCCAAGTCTGCAGCCAGCGCTGCAGGCCTGGCAGGGGGACGGGTTCGTGGAGGGACGAGTGCCACCTCCTCTGTGGCACCAGAAGACGCTGCCCTGGTTGCAGGGCGCCCTTGGCAGCTGCTGCCCATTGCATCAGATGTGAGAACAGAGCGGAAGGGCTGGGCGGTGGGGGGAGATTCGGCAGACTCCGTCTGGCCAGGAGCAGTCCTGCTGAGGGATTTGCAGTCCCTTCCTTGGCTGTGCCCGGAGCATCCTGCGGCGGCGAGGGACGCTGCTGCCCGCCCAGGACGCCCTCCCCGTTCGGGCGCTGGCGGGGCAGGGTGCGCAGACGCTCCCGTGGCTGCAGCAGCTCATGCGGTGCGGCGTCCCGCAGCGCAGTTTGCAGACGCTGTCGCCCACTAGCCACTTTCGCTTCCGAGGCGGGGAGGGGGGTCCAGGGACCCCAGTCAGATCCCCTTCACCGGGGGTGTCCCCTCTCCCCTCCCCATCCCACAGCCTCCCAGGCTACCCGGCATCCAGGATCCCCGCTGCCTGCACAGCCCCCAGGGAACCAGGCGTCCGGGTGCTCGGAAGGAGGTTTGCAGCGATCCCAGTTGGGGGGGGGGCGTCTCCGCCCCCCTGGCCCTGCCTCCCCGCCTTCCCGTCCGTCTGCCTGTCCGCCCGCCCCTCCGCCTCTCTCTCCATCGCAGCCATCGCCCTGCTGACGTAGCCCTGCATCTTGCTGTCTGCCGGAACAGCTCTTGCTCTGTCTCTCCATCCCTCCCCTTCTGTCCCTGTATCTCATCCGTCTGCCCCTTACGCTTTCTCCCCCTTCCTCTTCCATCTCCCCCTCTGTTCATCTGATTGTCAGTCCGTCCCTGCTGACTCTGGCCTTGATTCTGGTGAGTGTCTGCTTGTTTGTGCTTCACTTTGTTATTCTGTCCTTATCCTCTGTTCATTGTCCCTGGTCCCTTGGGAGAGCTTGCCCCTATTCAATCCATCTCTCTGTCCATCCCTCACCCCTGCTCCCCTGAGGACTTGCACCCTATTTGCTCTGTCTGTCCACCCTGTCAGCATGATGGTGGGGTGGGGATTTTTCTGGTGCTCCCCACCCTGTCACCCCAGTGCGGGAACTGGGGAAATTGAGGCAAATGTGTCTGAACCAGAGAGATTTATGCGGATGGGTTTGGGGTGGAGGGCGGTCCCTTTCACCTCCTGGCACTTGGCTGGAAGACAGCCAGATATCACTTGAACTACACCCTCCCCCCAGTGCCTTTCTGGGATTTGCTCTGCAATCATGGACTACCTGACCCTGGCCTCATTTCTCTCTCCATCATGTTCCCCCTTATTATCTGGACTTTCAGCCTGCCCTCACAAGCTACTCCATGAACATATCCTCACATGTGCTATCTCTTGTGCAGCTACATTCACACAATCCTGTTTGTGATGGGTACCTGCTCATCTTTTCTAAAATGGACCCCTCCACCTGTCCATTCATCCATTTCAACAAAAATTCTTATGTCTCTCTGTCCACCTATGCATCCATCTGTCCCAAAACGGACCTCGTCTGCCAATCTATCCATCCAGCCATGGATGGATAGCCATGTATTGTTCATCCCAGTACAGTCCACCCACCCATCCACCCACCCATCTGTCCGTCCATCCGTCCGTCCGTCTGTCCATCCATCCATCCATCCATCCATCCACTCTTGCTCTCACACCTTCTTCCCTCCATCTTCCCCTGGTATCCCTCAGTTCTGTTCAAGATTCTCCCATGGTGGGGGTGTGGTGCAGACCTCCTCAATGCAGAGATACTCCTGATGAAATCCCAGTGCTCATGAAAAGGGATTTCTGAATCCCTGGGTTTGCTCTGGCTGTACATGGTGGGTTGTGGCTTCCACCTATGTGTGTTGGACTTGGGGGAATGGCAAGGAATCTTCACCAAATAGGGACTGCCTGGTGGTTTCTGTGGATCTCTCCTCTTACAGGAGACCCTTCTTGTCTGCAGGTCTCCTGAAATGTGGCGTCAGAGCTTTGGACTTCTAGAAAAATCCTACACCCATGACAGTGAGCTGGGGATCGGACAGCTGAGGGACATTTGGGGGATGGGGGATGCTCGCAAAGAGGGACAAAGAAAGGAGGAGGATAGGCAGCTGTAGGGGGAAATATCTGGACTGGGTCTTCTCAGAGCGAAACAAGGATGGGACTGGGCAAGAGCTCTACAGGAAACAGGTGGGGAACAGAGGTACAGGGGAAAAGGGAACCTGGGGGGGTGGGGGGCAGACACTGTTCTATGGCAGGCTCACACTAGACCCTCAGTAACGTTGGTCACTTAGTCTTGGTTTCCAGGGTAGGAACAGCCACATATTGAAGCAGCCCCAATCACCTTGTGTCGTTCATGTGTGCTGATGGACAGGTTGCATCTCTCTCAACACCAACAGGATCCTTTTTGCTGGGGAACTGGCTCCACATACCCCTGTCCACAGTGCCCCTGTGTAGTGCTGTGGTGGATGTTGCTATCCAGGATTATGTGGCTGATGTGGCCTCCGAACTCATCTACCAGAACAAGAGTCAGATCTCCACAGAAGTCCTCTTTGTCTTCCCCCTGAGCCCCCACATGGCCATCTACTCCTTCCAGGCCCGCAGTGAGGATGCCGAGGTCCAGGCCATGCTGCAGGATGAGGTACCAGCATCCAGGGATGAATGGGCAAACCACCACAGGGGCATGGGATGAGCAGCCCATGGCCTGCCCGGTGATCAGCTTTCTGTCCCTCCCCTTCCCACCCAGGCCCAGCAGCTGCATGAGCCTACAGGGGGCTGGGAGAATCTGGAGTACCTTCAGGATCAGTCTGAGCATTCGGGTGAGGTGTTTGCCTGCTTTCTGGGCACCCTGTCCCCTGGCAGGGAGGTGGTCGTGACCTTGCGCTATGTCCAAGAGCTGCCACGGGAGCCAGATGGAGCAGCCCATTTTGTGCTGCCACCCACACTGCATCCCTACAGCAAACACTATGGTGAGTGACCCCACAAGGAACCTGCCCTCCCAGTCACACACCCCACAGAAGGGCCACAGACTCCCCATCTACTTTATGAACAGACCCGATGCAACTTCCCTTTGCACCCCCAGGGGGACCCACATTTTTCCCCCATGAAGCCCCTGGACAGATCCATGTGTCCTTCCTTGTGCCCCATGAGGGGATCCACACCTCCCACATGCATTTCCCATTAACAGACTCATGGACCCTTCCATATACCTCATTGACAACCCCCAAGTCTCTCCATATGTCCTATATATGGATGCCAAATCCTGCCCCTCCCCCCCAACTCCTGCAGGGAGAGCCTTTGCCCTCCCCAGTGCCATGTTTCTCCTTGCAGCCTGGAATTGTCTCACCAGCGAGCTGCCCTACAGCCTGCTGCTCACCGCTAGCCTGCAGTCACCCCGTGGAGTGGCCAATGTCCAGGCCAACTTCGCCCTCACCCCTTTGATCTACACTGCCCAGGACCACAGCACTGCACAGGTATGCCCTCCTGAGTGCCAGGATCCCAGGGGGAGCTGGGGAGGGATGTCATCACTGAGAAAAAGGGGATGCACTGAGATCAGTGCCTGTGCTCCTGGCCCAATGCTGGGTCTGGTCCCCTCCTCCTGTGTGTGACCAGGCACCCCTTCTCCAGGTCTCACTGGCTGGCAGGCCCCCAAGTCACGATGATTTGGAGCTGCTGGTATATTTTGGAGAACCCACTGCAGTCAGTGCTGTGGTGGAGACGGGAGACCCTGGGGCCCCTCCAGGTGAGTGCAGCTGAGGAGGGAACATGGAGGTACCTCTGGGTTGCAGGAGGTATTGGGGCATGGGGAGACACTGGGGATTCTAGGGGGTGAGATATCATTGGACACTGGGATGGGAATGGGAGGCATTCAGATGGCATGATTTGGGTCCTGGAGCTCCACGATGCGGTGCTGGGGACACTGTGGTGAGGTATCAGATATAGCAGGATGCATACGGGGAGTTCTGTGTTAGGGCTCACTGGGTAGCTCTATTGGAGGCACTGGCTTGGAATACATGGGGCACTGGGCTGTGCAATTGGTGGACAGTACAGTAGGGTATTGAGGTACCAGTGTGGGGCATCATGGCCTCTGGGATGGTGGAAGCTGAAAGCACAATGAGAATCAGAACCAGGGAGGAGGATGGGGGTCCCTATCTGGCCTTCAACCAACCCCATACCTCCTCCAGGCTCCCTCCTTGGTGACCCCATGGTGCTGGTGGCGCTGGCACCCAGCATCCCTGAGGCAGTGCCTGGGCAGCGCCAGTCTGGAGAGTTCATCTTCCTCCTGGACACCACTTTTCTTGAGCGTGCACAGGTACCCCTGGAGAGCGAGGACCAGCATGGGGTAGAGGAGCAGGTTGAGGGGGAGCGGGCCAGGGCAGGCATTTACAGAGGGACAGAGATGTGAGAGGGGACTGGTGGGGTATGAAATGGTCCTGAAATATCTTGGGTGCCCAGGGGAGTTCAGGGCACTGGCTCAGGTCATCCAGGGGAGTCCAGAGGCTTTAGGAGGACCAGACTATGGGCAAAGGCATCTGTACCCTCCACCAGTGCCTCCCAAGACCTGCCTGCTGTGTCTTTCCACAGGGCTCCCTGCTCTTCCTTCTCAAAAGCCTGCCCCTCGGCTGCTACTTCAACATCTACTGCTACGGAGAAACCTCTGAGGGCATCTACCCGTGAGCAAACGTGGGGCAGGCTGGGTGCTATGGGGCTGGATTAGGTGCTGGTGGGTAGGGCTGGATACTGTGGGGCATGGCTGGGTGCTGTGGGGCTGGAATGGGTGCTATGAGGCAGGGTTAGATGCTGGAGGGCAGGAGTGCATGCTCTGAAATCGGCTGCTTGGTATGGGACAAGGTTGGGTGCCAGAGGGCATGACTGGGTGCTGTAGGGCAGGGCTGGATTCCGGGGATGGGATTTTCCGGGGATGGGATTTTTACGGCATTATGGGATAGCACCTCTTGGGGTTCTGTTGAGCAGAGTCTTGTAGGAACTATGAAGCCAGGTCTCTTCAAGGACTACTATGAGGCAGGGACTTGCAGAGGACCCTAGGGCACAGCTGTGGGAAATGTTATGGGGCAGGCTCTCAGGCAGCACTAGGGCTGGCATAGAGCAATGTGCTCTCCAAACATGCTGTGCCCCTGCAGGCAAAGTGTTGAATATACTCAGGACAACCTGACCGAGGCCATTCGGCGCATCCCCTCCACCGGCTCCAGTCTGGGTGACACCAATCTGCTGGGAACCCTCCGCTCAATCTACAATACCCCCCGCCCCCGCGGGCATACGCGCCAGGTCTGGGTGCAGGGCCATGGAGGGGTGGAGGGACAGGTATCCCAGGGGGAGAGAGAGGACCCAGGAGTGTGGGTGGAAGGAGCCACCCAAGGTATGTGGTGGCCACAAGGGAACAAGAAGGATACCGTGGGGTGTGGGGGAATGGAGAAGTGGGTCTATATCTTTGGGGGTTTCTGTCCCTGAGTGAATATCTCTCCCTGGGGTAGTCTCTCTACAGGGGGTCTCTCTCCTGGGCCCCTCTCTCCATTTCAGGGGCCTGCTCTCCCCATTTTGGGGTCCCTGTGCGGGGCCCCAACACTCATGTCCGCTGTCTCCCAGCTCTTCATCTCCATGGCTGGGCTACCCCCTGACAAGGAAGCCATCGCAGCTGAGGTCTGCCGTCACCGCAACAGCCACCGGTAATGAGGACTCTTTGCCCCCAGTCGTCCAGTTGCCCTTTGATTGTCCAGTCATTTCCATCCCTGATGAGGGCCCCTGTTCACCAGTGCCTGTCCCAATCCTTGGGCCCCTCCAGTGTCCCAAAGACCCTTCCCACCCTGCACAGCTCTCCTGTGCCAAGCCCCATTTGCGAGTCTTTGCTTACCACTCCCACAACCAAGGCACCCTTCACAGAGTGAGCAGGGAGACTGAGGCACAGGGCTTGTACACCCTGATGTGCCCCCAAGCTCTGCCCCAGCCCCACTAGACTGACCCCAGCTCTGCCCCAAGTCCCAGCCCTCCTCTGCCAGCTCCCTGTCTAACCCCAGCTCCAACCCCACTCCCTCTCTCTACTCCCTGCTCTTCCTCCTGCCCCCTTGTTCTGCACCCCAGCTTTGTTCCCCCAGCTTTAACTCCAGCCCGTATTCTCCAGCTCTATCCCGGCATCCTTGCACCCACCTCTGGCTCTCATTTCTGACACCTTTCCCTGCTTCCCCCATAGGTGTTTCTCCTTCTGCTTCTCTGACGACAGCGCTGCCCTGGCCATGGCCCTGGCCAGGGAGACAGGGGGTGAAGCTACCTACGTCTGCTCTGACAACAGTATGACAGCTGTGGTATGAACCCAGGAGCCCCGGCAGGTCCCCCTCTATTCCACAGACATGCTGACTTCCAAGCACCCCAGCACCTGAACTGCCCCCACACAGTAGTCGAGACCCAGCTGCCCCAGGAACCCAGGCACTCAGGCTTGCCCTGACTCTACCCCACCACCCCACCCCACTGAGAACCCAGGTGCCCGGGCTTCTGCCCCGCTATAACCCACAGACCTGACTGTGCCCAGGGAACCTAGCTGGTGCAGGCTACCCCACACATCCCACTGTCTCCCAGGGAACCTCGACACCAGGGGCCATGGGCTGAACCCTGGTGGAGCTGTGAACTGTGGTGTCCTGCCCTCTGTCCCCAGGTGCTGAAGTGCCTGAAGCAAGCCCTCAAGCCAGCAGCTGAGGGAGTCTCTCTGAGCTGGACCCTGCCTCGTGGCCTGGAGGTTGAGGTGCTGGGGGGCACCCCTCAGTCCATCTTTCAGGGTCAACACAGCCTTCTCTATGCCCAGATCCGTGGACAGGCACAGGTGAGAGCTGGGACTACAGTCACCCCTAGCTACCTCCCAATAGCCTCCCAGTAACCACCAGTAATCTTTCAGTAACTTCCCAATATCCCCCAGTAACCATCTTGTGTCCCCAGTAACCTCCAGTAGCTTCCCATGTGTTCCCAGGATACGACGGTGGCCAAGGGGGTCATGACCTTGCAGTACAGCCTGGACGGCCAGGATGTCACTCACACGATTGAATTCCCACTGTGCCCACAGGGAGATGGCCGGTGAGAGCCTGTCCTAAGGGAAGATGCATGCATCCTCCTCATTTCTAACATGGACTCCAGCTGAGAGGGGGCCCAGACAGCTTATGCATTCCCACCTTCCACACACAATCCCAAACTGGCAGAGAACGCAGGTGTCCAAGCATGCCCTCCTTCCCTGCTTTGACCCCACAGGGGCAGGACCCAGGAACCTGGGCATCACTTCCCTCCAGACAGATGAGGACCCAGGCATCCAGGTTTTCCCTCTGTCCATCCTCACCCCTGAAGGGAGAGAACCCAGGTGTCCAGGCTCTCTCTCTGTCCACCTTTCCCCAGCATGGAGTTGAGCCAGGTGGTCAGGCCTCACCCCACTCTGTCCCCAGGCTGGCTGGGCATCGTCTGGCCGCGAGACGCTTGCTGAAGAGGTTGTTGACAGAGGCTGCGAGTGGGTCAGGGGATGAACTCAGGCATCGCGCAGTTGAGATCAGCCTCACTTCGGGGATCATCTGCCCCTTTACCAGCTATGTGGGGGTTCGCACGTCACAGAGAGTCACCTGGTACCAAGGTAAGGAAAGACTCTTGCAGGAAAGAGCGGTGGGGCAGCTCTGTGGGATGTTCTCATTCCACTGGAGCTGGAACCCCAGCCACAGGGCACCCCCAGTCTCATGGGGTAGGCCCCATCACCATCAGGTGCTTCTTTCCCATGTGCTTAATTCAGCCCCTTTCCCTGTTTGCCCTTGAAGGGCCCTTGGCACTGTTGCCACCCCGCCAGTCACTCATCCCCTGCCAGATCACCGAGCTGCGTGGCTCCAGAAGAGTCTCTTCCTGCCATCCGATGAGCATCTGGGTCCCACCTGGCTGGCTGACAGCAGTGTGTGCATCATGGCTTGCCCTCCGTCGACTCACCCATGGCATTGCTGCCCTGCCCCAGCGGGGCGCTTGTTCAAAAGGTATGGGGCCTTGACCCAGATGGGAGATGTAGGGATCATCTAACGTCTTATAGAAGGGTTATGCTGCCATGTCTTGCCCATGGCGTGGAAACCAATGAATTTTGCGTTTAACCCTTCCCTTAGTCACCCTTAAACCTGGAAGTCCTTCAGCGAATATGAGACCTAGCTCAGGGACAGCCAGGGAGGGGACAGGGACGGTGCTGGATCATAAATACACATTTGAATAAAATGTGTTGGGGGGGTATCAAGAGAGGTCTTGGGACATGGCTGAGCAGGAATGTCAGGAGAAGAGGCAACGATCAGTGTTGGGGATGAGTTAGGGGTGTCCAGAAAGGGCTGTGGATGGGACTGCTTTGGGGACATGCAGGAAGGGGCTTAAACTGCAGGTAGCTGCCCAAAGAAGAGCAGAGATAATGTTCTGGGGCATTGCACAGGGGAGTAGAGAGGGGTCAGCTTCCTGTGATTCTCCCAACCCTCCTGTTCTCGTCTTCTCCCACAGCACGTAAACCACCACCACCATCTATTTCTTCTCTCAAGTATGTGGATCTCACGGAATTTGTTTTGTGCTCTTCAATTTTGGGGCAATGGTCCACCAAAGCCATTGCTGAGTGCCAGCAACTGGTGGCACTGCAGAATGTAGATGGCTCCTGGGCCCTCAGCTCAGGACTGGTCTCTGTGCTGGAAATCGATGAGGCTGAAATCAAGGGAAAGATGCCTGGTGAGGTAAGGGGGGAACCTCTTATGGTGGCAGCATGTCATCCTGGGGCAGTGGGAACCCCTTGGCTGGTGGCAACACTGGCATCCCAAGGGCAGCCAGAGAGGAATGAAGGGATCAGAAACCAGAAGCCACAAAGGAAGGGGTGGGAAGTAGTGAGGGGGCAGGGAGGATGCTCAGCACTGCATACTGGTCTGAGTCATTGTTCTCCTACAGCTCATGGAGCCAAGCATCTGGGCCACAGTGCTGGCTGTGACCTGGCTACACAGACACGACAAGTGCTACCAAGAGCTCTGTGAGCTGCTGGAGGCCAAGGCTGTGACCTGGCTGCACAGCCAAGCTGGTGAGTCTTGAGGGTCCTTTTCCTGCTGATCCCCACAGCACAGCCTCCTCCCTTCTCTCTCCAGTGGGACCTGCCTCACCCCTTCGCAGGACCACAATTTCCTGGGGGCAGGTGAAGGAGTCCTGTGTCCCCTTTCTCCCTTCCATCTGCGGACTCTCCCTCCTGCCTGACTCCTCTAGTGCCCCTGTCTCTCCCTGATTGCAGTGTCCCAGCTGGACAAGTGCCTGGAGGCAGCCAACACCCTCCTTGGGAGCACCGTGGAGCCAAGTGTCTTCAGGCTCTGAGCTCAACACATGCCTTGTGCTACAGACCGGCAGCACCTGCAGAGCTAAAAAGGGCCAGAAAGTACAGCCTAAAGTCACCTACCATGCTGGGATACCACTGTTGCTACCAGCTGGGGTCTTACATTACAGATGAATTCTCACTGCTTATGTCTTATACTACTTGTGCTGAACCTGTATCATGCTGAACTCCTCAAGAGAAAAGCTCTAGTTCAGAGCCTCCAGCGTGTTTGGTTTGGGTGGAGGTGGGGGCAGGAAGGAAGCATCACATTCCCCAGTGGCTCCCCTTCCTGATTTCGGCTTTGGCAAAATGGGCTACTGGCCTCCACAAAGATGGTGCTTAGAGACTTGGTTTAGTGGTAGACTTGGTAGTGTTAGGTTACCGGTTGGACTCGACGATCTTAAGGGTCTTTTCCAACCTAAACGATTCTATGATTCTATGATTCTATGGTTTCTGTCTTGACAAGAGAGTGCTGTGCACACTAGAAAAGATGTGTGTTTAGAGGTGTCAACAGCAGGCACAATAGCAGTGGCTCCCAATGAAGGACTCCTGCTGCACCCCACTTGCTGACCTCTTCGCTTTACCCCAAAAGACCAGGCTGTGTCAGGAACTCCCATATCTGCATTGCCATGTAAACCAATCTTTTGGAAGTAGAACTTTCATCTGCATCAGACCCAGCCCATCATAATGTCCAAGAGAACTCATGTGGGGCGAGATTGATTTGAAAACTATCAGCATGTTGGAGGTAGAACTGCAGGAGCTTTTGATTAGCAAACCAGTCATGCAATGTACTCCCTCCTGTCCCAGGGCCCTGAATTCATGGGCCTCACTCCATGTCGGCAAAGTCTCTAGTTCATTTTCCAATAAACAGTGAATCTTCTGTAAGCCAAAAGGTGTGACACAGCCTTTATTTCAGTTGCGCCTATGGTCCTTCCTTCCAGGGGCATCTGTGAGTCACCAGGAGGGGCATGAAAGGACTTCGCCGACAGCTGTGTATTGTAATACATGAAATAAGGTGCTGCCATTGCTCTTGGAAGAGCACAGACCTGTTCTAGGTTAGCAAGACAAGAGCTGAGGACTTGCTAGGCTTTTTCTAGACTGCTTTTAGCTTGAATTTATTTCAGCTTGATCTTAGTGGTAGCGGCTGTGTAGCGGGTTGACCCTGGCCGGATGCCAGGTGCCCACCAAAGCCGCTCTATCACTCCCCCTCCTCAGCTGGACAGGGGGAGAAAATAAAACGAAAGGCTCGTGGGTCGAGATAAGGACAGGGAGATCACTCACCAATTACCGTCACGGGCAAAACAGACTCGACTTGGGGAAAAATTAGTTTAATTTATTGCTAGTCAAATTAGAGCAGGATAATGAGAAATAAAACCAAATCTTAAAACACCTTCCCCCCACCCCTCCCTTCTTCCCAGGCTTAACTTTACTCCTTATTTTCTCTACCTCCCCCCCCGAGCAGCGCAGGGGGACGGGGAATGGGGGTTTGGGTCAGTTCATCACACGTTGTTTCTGCCGCTCCTTCCTCCTCAGGGGGAGGACTCCTCACACTCTTCCCCTGCTCCAGCATGGGGTCCCTTCCGCGGGAGACAGTCCTTCACGAACTTCTCCAACGTGCGTCCTTCCCACGGGCTACAGTTCTTCACGAACTGCTCCAGCGTGGGTCCCATCCACAGGGTGCAGTCCTTCAGGAACAAACTGCTCCAGCATGGGTCCCCCGCGGGGTCACAAGTCCTGCCAGCAAACCTGCTTCAGCGTGGGCTCCTCTCTCCACGGGGCCACGGGTCCGTAGGTCCTGCCAGGAGCCTGCTCCAGCGCGGGCTTCCCACGGGGTCACAGCATCCTTCAGGCATCCACCTGCTCCGGCGTGGGGTCCTCCACGGGCTGCAGGTGGATATCTGCTCCACCATGGACCTCCATGGGCTGCAGGGGGACAGCCTGCCTCACCATGGTCTTCACCACGGGCTGCAGGGGAATCTCTCTCTCTGCTCCGGCGCCTGGAGCACCTCCTCCTCCTCCTTCTTCACTGACCTTGGTGTCTGCGGAGTTGTTTCTCTCACATCTTCTCACTCCGCGCTCTCTCGCTGCAACTGCAACTCCCCTGTAACTTTTTTTGCTTTTCTTAAATATGTTATCACAGAGGCGCTACCACTGTTACTGATTGGCTCGGCCTTGGCAAGCGGCGGGTCCGTCTTGGAACCCGCTAGCATTAACTTTATCGGACATAGGGGAAGCTTCTAGCAGTTTCTCACAGAAGCCACCCCTATAGCCCCCCCCCGCTACCAAAACCTTGCCACGCAAACCCAATACAGGCTGTAGCAACACGCTGCCCAGCAGATAGATGACTGATGTCTAACTTATCCTAGCTGTAACAGAAAAGTGGTCAAGTGATTAACATCCACCTTGGTTTTAACTTTAACTTTTTAACTCTATTGGAGCGTGCGAGTCTGAAAATAAATGCTGTTCTCCCTTTAAGCTTCACCTGTGCCGTCTGGAGCAGACACAGCGCAAACGTCTGTGTGCACTGGAAACCCCCTCCTGCCCTGGAGGTCAGTGGGGAGACAGAGGAGTCGCCTTCCCCAGCGATGCAAATGGGATGGGGAATGTGCGCTCCCACACTCCTTGGGGTGTAGAAGTGTCACCGAAATCGAGAATAAACCTCTTAACACCAATGTAGCATTAAGAAGCAGGCATTCTCTTTATTGCAGCGCTGGATGCACAGGGGATCGCTCCACCTAACGTGCATGCCGCATACAAAAATTGCAAGGTTTACATCCAGTTATCTAATTAGTAACAATTAGTAAAAACACGCCTAAGTTTACACTCATTGGCTAGTGATAAACATTTCATTCATTACTGGTCAGTCGTATTAAAATTAACTCCACTTGCGATGTAGATTAGCATGCATGCTCCTTAGGGGTGTGGGGGGGCAAGTTTCTTGGGTCTTGAATTGAGTCGGGGGTCATGCTTCCCCCTGCCGCTTTTACCTTTCTGCTAGTTACGACGGACTTCTCCGGGTTTGGCTCATTTTGTAATTCAGTCAGCAGAGCCCGGGAGTACAATACCAATATTGAGGAACATCTTGCCCTTTTATCACATATTGTTACTTGCTAAACTTTGGTATGTAGGCCTACTTGTCCTTGGTACACAGACTTGCTCATCTCTGGTGTGCAAGCCTGTTTGCTCTAGCTGTACAAAGTTTACACAAAGGGGCCCTTCATCAAATTGTCTAAGACTTTGGTAACAGTGTCACCAAAAGTCGGGAATCAAACTCTTTAACACAGACTGTCTTAAAGAGCAGGCATTACTTTATTCGGTGCCGGGTGCATGGGGGATCGCTCCGCCTAACATGCACACCGCATATTGTATCAGCCGCCCCTTATACGGTTCTTCAATATACATATGTATTACATTTCCCGGAATGATCGCACATATTCACTACATTTCCCAGGACTAATTATAGTATCTGCCTAATCTTTATGCATGGGTCCTGGGTCTCTTAGGGGCGTCCACAGAGGTCTGGGGGGGTCTCTAGTGGTCTCTGGTGGTTTCTCAGCTGGTGAACTCGAGTTTTTCTCCTTATATGGCTATGAGTTGGCTCATGGTGCAGTTTGTTTTGTAATTCAGTCAGCAGAGCCAGGGGTACAATACTGATACTGAGGAACATCTTGCCCTTTTAGCACGTATTGTTTCAGTATGCAGACTTGCTAATCTTTGGTATGTAGGCCTGCTTGTCCTTGGTAAGCAGTTTGTCACAGCTTTTGCCTTTCTTTGCCTGTTCTCACCGGTTTCTGATATTCTTCAAGGATGCAGGTGTAGAAATGGCATAACTTCTGCATACTTGGTTAATCTGTATCTAAATTCTTTTGCAACTATTTACAACCTATTTACAACAACTTATCGTCAAACGCCAACTCCCTGTCTAGCCTGTCGTACTTTCAGGAGTACCAGGTACTGGAAGGAGTACCAGGTACTGGAATTTGCATACAGGTAAGGCAGTGCTGTTAAAGGTCCTTGAGGTGGGAAGGGGATGCTGCATTTTTCACTGTTCTGCTGTCTCGCACACTCTTCGTTTTACTGACATGGGTGGGAAATTGCTGATAACAGATCTATTTCAGTCTGAGACCGGACCGAAACTAAACCATTAGTGGGAGCAACAGGGAGGAACAAAAAGGCTGATTAATCCTCCCAGAGTGCTTATGTGTTCTGTTGGCAATCCAAATATCAGCTGGCCGTTTTTCCTGATACTAATAACAATACTTGTAAAAAACGGCTGTTAGGCTATGATTGCCTTTATGCATCTTGCATATCAACAAGAGAGAAAAAGCAGCATCCTTAACATAAATGCAGCTGGCAGGAGTAGCCTCATCATCCCACCCTTTGTCGGGGTCTGAGGTAAATGTTGAGTCTCTGCTGGTGTTTTCGAGGACTGTCTCTCTGCTGTGCTCAGAGCTGGGGGCTTTCTCCTGTGTAAGGAAGAAGAAGGAGCTGCTTTAAATCCCTGGGTGTTTGGGATAGGAAAAAAGGATTTCAAGCATGTGACCCAAGGGTAGTGAGACAAATATCTGAGAAAAACCTGATTAATGGTTTGTGAAACTCTTTGACAACAAAATTGATGGGAGCAGGGTTGGGGGTGGGAAGGAAAAACTTGCAGGAGCCCGAACTCTTTGGAGTTCTGTTCTTGCAGATGGAAATGTTTGGAACTTCAGACGGAAGCTGCTGTAGCTGAGGTAGAGCAAAACCAAAATGAGAAAAACTGCATGAAAGCTCTTATTTCAGTTTGAACCAGGATCACTCTGTTGTAACAAAAATCCCTCGTTCTATGCTGAATCAAAACAAGCTGCTGCTTTTTGTTGTGAACATGGGTGGTTTGTTTAATAAGCACCCACAAGGTAATTCAATCTTTATCAAATCATTAATGCTCCCCTCCTTTGCATATGAGTATATGCAGATATCTCCCTTTGTTTCTGCATATCTGTGTAGTTATGTACACAAAATACACTCCTGGCCCATCCTGTCTGCTCCTCAGCTGTGTTGTCTGTTCGTCATCACCCATCAACCTCCACTTTCCCCCAGTGAAACTATCTTCAATATTTTCTTTCTCTTAGCGGTTAAGGAATATATTTTTTTAACTCCCAGTGGAAGCTTTCAACTTTGGTGTCAAACAAATGTCAGAACATTTACAGAGCCCGCCACCCGTGCCCTCCCATTCAGATCAAGTGGATGTGCTCCTTCCTTGTCAAAGGACTTCCTTTGCGAGAGTTAAGGTGAGATGGAGAGGCATGTGGGGCAGAGAGCTTCATTTGTGATAATAACAGCCTAAAGTTTGTTGAGTTAATTCAGGAATGAAGCTGCCATTATGGTATGGCAGTATACTTCAGAAAGAGTTCTCAGAACAGACAGTTTGGGGTATTCTGTTCCCACAAGTCCTTTGCACTCACTCTATTATCTTAGCAGCAGTTGTTACCAAAGCCATCTTACCCAGAGGAGGCTGTGTAGATTTGCTCACAAATTCTAATCATCATTACCACCCAAAATGAGAAGAAATGCAGGGAAATGAAATATAGATCCTTATATTCATTGAATCCGTAGAGCTGACATACTCTGCAACAGCTGATTCATCAGGTCTGTCTGAGAATTTGGGGCTCTTTTCATGACTCTTTACAAGATTTTAATTCTTGTTGCTAGTTAAGATACTCTGGTTTTCCATGCTGATTTATCAATTAGGCTGCTTTTTAAAGTTCTGCAGACTCCTTATGCCTTTCAAGTGATCCATTTTTCCCCTAAAGATTTCATGTTGGATGGGCTGAGTTAATTGCTCCTTCCCAGCTACTAGTCTTAGCACAGTAATGGGCTTTATTAAATGCCTGTGAATGTGCAATGGAGCTACCTGAATATCTTCCCTCAGGCTGGAGCCACTCAGTTTGCTTAACAATAGCACGCAGAGAGGTTTAATTATATGCTGAGTATAAACATTGCTGACAGATATTTATCTCCCTTCCCTCCTCAGAATATATTTGTTATTTGGGATGATGATTTTAACATTGATTGCTTGTTCACAAATGTGAATATATTCTTTCCATTTTTGACTTTTCATTATTCAGAGAAGCATTGGTGGCTACTGAAGGTAATCCAGGCCCTAAAGAGACGGAGACATGTATTATACTCTGTTTTAGGACAAGAAAAAGAACATATTTCAGAAAAATCTGTTGTCCAAGAAATTTAGACTGTCTGCATGTATGTGTAATTAGATGGCATTGTTGCGAATTAATGGCTTTTGGTTTTGGTTTGAAACAATTAACTGTAGAAACTTCACTAGAAATTAATGGCTTTTTTGTTTTGTTTTAAGAAACCACAGTGAATGATAGTCTGCTTTGTCAACAGTCCATGAAGGACCGCTTAGTGTTGCCAAGTTTAAGTGAAACTAGGGGAAAGGTAATTCCGGCAGGGGGAGATCATGACCACCGACTCATAGACCACCGACTCAAGAAATCCACCAACCCAAAAAGATTAAGGAAGTAAAGGTCTCAAAAATCGTAGTGGGCATGCGTAGTAATTTACATGGTAGGTGAAGAAATTTTAACCAATCATTTAATAGAATAACAATGCATATGTATCGAATGATTAAATATGTTAAAATCTCGTGTATAAAAAGTGATGGATTTTGATGTGAAGGTGAACACAGTTTGGCGGAGCTATCCCCCATGTTCCCAGCGCTGAATTAAAGGAGTGCCTGCTTATCTGCATCTCATTGGTGTTGATAAGTTCTTTCCGTCTCATTTGGTGACAGCATGATAGAAATAAGGGTGAATAGAGACACAATGTGTTGACAATAATGTATTAGTAAGGTATTCCTATCCTAAAGCAGGGAGGGGCAGAAACTTGAATGATTTTTAAAATGTACTGCTGGGGATTGTGGGTTCAAGTCCCATCTGGGGTGCCAAAATGTTGTCCCAAAAATCAGGATTCTTTCACCCAGTGTGCAAAAAACTCCACTTTGTGGAGTTACCACCTAACACCCATCTCTGCGCAGACATGAAATGAACGAATATCTTGACTCTGTGTGTTAATTGGCTTTTTTGCACACCGGGTGAAAGAATCCTGATTTTTGGGACAACATTTTGGCACCCCAGATGGGACAGCCATAAGGCCTTGCCTGGATCATCTTGCCGTCCCCGACAGCGGACCAGACCGGACCAAGCTCCAGCACGCACCAACCTGTTGACTGGGGACTCCTCCAGATTCTCTCCGAAGTCAGGGTGACAAGCAACTCAAAGGTGCAACACTGACCAGAGATATTTGTATCATCAGGGTGAAAGGGGGATGAATCCTTGGATTGGTGAGTATAAAATTTAATTACAAATTCAATTGCTCCCATGGAAGGTTAAGGGTAAAGTCACATGTAGACGCTCGGCAAAGGTTGACCGGGGGGTCAGAGCCAAGTGCGTACAAAGTCACCAGTGTGGTGCATAAAGTTACACACAGATGTTCAGCAAGGATTGCCTTAATTGACCAGTGGGGTCAGAACTGAGTGTGCATACTGACCAAGGGGGTCAGACTGGTAATTACTGACCAAGGGAGTCAAATCCAGCAAAAAGGTAATTCAGTTAAAATGGGATCAAGCCAATCCATGATTCCTCCCTGCAGCCCTTTGGGGTGTATTTTGAAAAACTGGAATAAGTTTGGGGGAGATCCAATGACTAAAGATAAAATGAAAAGATACTGTAATGGTGGATGAATTATAAATTGGGTGACGAAGAGGTCTGGCCAGAAAATGGATCGGTAAACTATAATACTGTATTTACAATTGATGTTGTTTTGCCATCAGACGGGGAAATGGGATGAAGTACCTTATGTTGATGCCTTTAGGATTTTGTATAGAAACCCTGATATTCGGAAAAATGTAAGCTAATGACTGACCTAGTGATGTATACAGCGTCTGAAAAAAAAAAGAGCTGTTGTTGCATAGGCTGTGATGTTAGAAAGATTGCAGGGGGAGAAGAGCAGGAGGATGTGCAACTGTTAGTCCCGACAGCCCCACCTTCATACAAAAATAGTGCCAGACAATTGCCAATAGATCCTAATTTACAACTAGGCAATAAGAATTTTAGCCCCATTTCCAGTTGGACTAGAGGGCACGTTCAACCGGTTGTACAGGCTCCCCTGAGACAGGCGGTGGGACCAGAAGGACTGCCAGTTTTTGTACATGTTCCGTTCACTACCTCCAACCTGTTAAATTGGAAACAATCTGTTGGATCCTATAGGGGAAACCCTAAGGAAGTACATCAACTATTAGAAACTATAATGTTAACACGTAATACCAACTGGGGAGATATACAGGCTCTGCTAAATATGTTCTTTGTGACAGAGGAAAAGAGAATGGTGATCGAAAGGGTCCAAAGGAACAGGATCATGCAGAAAATGCTAATCTTATTTTGTTAGAAGATTCAGACAATGAATGAAGGGGATTGGGGGAGAACATTAACATCTCCCCAGCTGATCCCCTGATTCCAGTAAAGATGGGGAATATTATAGATTTTTTAGTAGATAGTGGGGCCACTCACTCCGTAGTTACTAGTTGCAAGGGACCATTGGGTAAAATACAGGTATCAGTTGTTGGGGCCATGGGAAAGCAAACTTTGAGGCCGTTTTTAAAACCTATGGAATGTAGAATTGGTAATACTAAATTAACTCATGAATTCTTACATATGTCAGAATGTCCCCTCCCGTTGTTGGGACGTGACTTGTTATGCAAACTTAGAGCCCAACTGACTTTCTCTGATAAGTCTATCCAGTTGCAGGTACCTGAAGAGACAGCATGGAAGGCCCAGCTGTGTTTGTTCTCTGACGAATCAATATGACTATGAGAACCGGAGAAAACTCGGAAAACTAAAAGACATCAATACGTACTAACTAAGGCAGATGGATGAGTTGAAAACGAGGTGGCTATTCCTGAAGAAATTTTAGACGCAGTAATACCAACAGTTTGGGATTCGAATAAACCTGGATAAGTGAAAAATGTTACCCCGGTAAGGGCTGAACTGAAACCAGGAGTCCAGCCGGTAAAGAAAAAACAATACCCTTCGAAATTAGAAGCCCAAAAGGGCCTAGAACCATTAATGAATTCTTTTGTACAGTATGGACTGCTACGAGAATGCCAATCAGAGTATAATACTCCAGTTTTACCAGTTAGAAAACCTCGAACTCAGGAGTATCGGTGCAGGATTTAAGAGAGGTTAATAAAATTATGGCTGACGTGCATCCAGTAGTACCTAACCCATATACTTTATTATCTACAACACCTGATACTTGTATGTATTTTACAGTATTGGATTTAAAAGACACTTTCTTCTGCATCCCTGTGGAAAGAGAAAGTCAGAAGATAGCTGCTTTCGAGTGGGAAAACCCTACTACCGGGAGGAAAACACAACTTTGCTGGACAGTGTTACCATAAGGATTCAAGAATAGTCCAACCTTATTTGGTAATGTACTTGCCAAAGAGTTGGAAAAATGGCAAGGTAAGAACCCTTCCGTTACTTTGTTTCAATATGCAGCTGACATTTTACTTGGGGCAGAGACTGAAGAAGGATGCAAGTCCTCGACTATAGATTTACTGAATTTTTTAGGATTGTCTGGATACTGGGTATCAAAGAAGAAAGCACAATTAGTGCAAACTGCAGTAACGTACCTGGGATTTGAGATCTCTCAAGGGACTAGAATACTGGGGATGGAAAGAAAAGAAGCTATTGGTCGAATAGCTCCACCAAAATCCAAAAGAGAGCTATGAGGGTTCTTGGGAATGGCCGGCTGGTATAGACTTTGGATACCAAATTTCAGTTTACTTGCTAAACCATTATAGGCGGCCATTAAAGGACCTGGGGAAATCCTGGAATGGACCCTAGAATGCTGTGCAGGATTTGGTGTTATAAAGGAGCAATTGATGAGAGCTCCAGCTTTAGGTTTGCCCAATCTGAGCAAACCCTTTGCTTTGTACGTGCATGAGAGAAAACAAGTGGCACTAGGAGTTCTGACCCAAACTTGGGGAAATTGGAAAAGACCAGTGACATATTTTTCTAAACAGCTAGATGAAGTAAGCAAAGGAAGGCCTGCATGCCTGAGGGCAGTAGTGGCAGTAGTGTTGCTGGTGAAAGAAGCCCGAAAACTGACTTTAGGGCAGCCAATGACAGTATTGGTACTATGCGCAGTGATGGCTGTGCTTAAGCAAAAGGGACATCATTGGATCTCTCCTGGCAGATTAGCCCAGTATCAGATGACATCAATTGAACAAGATGATGTTACCCTCAAAGTGACCACAACTTTAAACCGAGCTACCCTATTACCAGCAAATGAAGAAGGAATACTAGAACATGATTGTTTACCGGTTATAGAACAAGTGTATTCCAGCCTACCCGATCTGCAAAATGAACCTTTAACTAACCCCGAACTTGAACTTTACACAGATGGAAGCAGTTTTATGATAAACAGGGAGCGAAAGGGTGAATATGCAGTGATGACTCCATTGGAGGAAATCGAGGCGCAAACGTTGCCGCCCAATACTTCCGCCCAAAAGGCTGAAATTGTAGCACTGACCCATGCCTTACAGCTGTCAGAAGGGAAAAGAGTAAATATATATATGGACTCTAAATATGCATTCAGAGTAGTTCATGCTCATGGAGCCATTTGGAAAGAACATGGACTATTATCTTCCCAAGGAACTCCCATTAAATATGGATCAGAGATTCTGAAACTATTACAATCCATGTTGCAACCAAAAGAAGTTGCCATCATTCACAGTAAAGTTCATCAAAAGGGGTCAACTGAAGTAATTAAAGGTAATCGAAGGACAGACAAAGCAGCAAAGAGAGCAGCTGAAAAGAAATTGGTAGTTGGGGCCCCGGTACCATTAAAAGAGGTTCAACTGAAACTCCCAAGATATTCGGAAAAGGATGACTGCTTGGCTAACCAGCTACCGTGTACTAAGTCCCAAGAAGACTGGTGGGTAACTAAAGACAACCAGGTACTGATCACTGCTCCAATGGTGAGAGAAATCCTAAGGAAAACACATAATGAGTCCCGTATGGGGGCGGATGCTCTAGCTGCTAGCGTTAAAAGATATGCAGTAGGGCCAGGGATGCAGAAATTAGCTGATGTGATCGTTCGGCAATGCCAGTACTGTTGCTGAAACAATCCAAAAATTAGAAGGAAACCTCTGCTGGGGGAAGTGAGACGAGGTCAGACCCCAGGAGAATAATTGGCAAATAGACTTCACAGAGTTACCAAAGAGTAACCAATTTAAGTACCTTTTGGTTTTAGTAGATACCTTTTCTGGATGGCCTGAAGCTTTCCTGTGTCTTACCAATAAGTCTAGGGAAGTAGTTAAGATTTTGCTTAAAGAAATTATTCCTAGGTTCAGTGTTCCAGAAGGAATATCATCCGATAATGGGCCTCATTTTATTGCTGAGGTAGTACAAGGAATAGCTAGGTTCCTACGGATACAATGGGACCTACGTACTCCATGAAGACCCCAATCTAGTGGGAAAATAGAAAGAATGAATCAAACTTTGAAGAGACGACTTGCAAAACTTTGCCAGGAAACTCAGATGAAATGGGTCAATGTGTTACCGATAGCACTAATGAGAATTAGAATTACCCCTAGGGCAGGGGAAGGTGTAAGTCCTTTTGAAATATTGTATGGGAAACCATACCCGGTGAACTCAATGACAGGGAAAGGAGATCAAATGCATGTAAAAGGGGAAGGAATGTTGGCTGATCACTTGCTGTCACTATCGCAAACCTTATCCTCCTTGCATAGGTACCTTAATCTATGAGCTCCTTTGCCTTTAGATACACCTGTACATGAATTTCATCCTGGTGATGAAGTGTATCTTCGCACTTGGAAAGACGAGACGTTAAAAGAAAAGTGGAAAGGACCTTATTTATTCCTACTCATTACCTATACTACCATGAAGGTAAAGGGTATCGACTCATGGATTCATTATACATGTGTAAAAAAGGCCCCACTGAAGGAAAAGGAATGGACTTCTGAAGAAACAGGACCTTTGAAACTGAAAATTTCTAGATCTTAATGAACTGTACTTGGGACTCTGGGAAATTGTACATCGAAATAGACTGTACACAGGGTTTCATACTTCTGTATTGTGTTATATTTGTAGTGAGCATATTCCTTTTTTATTTATCTGTGCAGAATCACTGACCTTTTTAGGATAAGAAATGGAGGAACTAAGGGAGGTGATGCTCCTCTGTTGTCTGTGCATAACACTGAACAGCACTAAGGTACTTCCTGGGGAACTGGAAAACTCATGGGAAAAGAATATACATGTCGAATTATTACAAAAAACAGTCCAAATTGCAAATAAATCAAATTGTTGGGTCTGTACACACTTCCCAGAGCATACAAAGAAAGGAATACCATTAATTGGAGTTCCTATACCTGCTAATATAAGCTGGGCAAATCCATGGAAAAATACTACCTTTAGTGTCGGTAGAGAATTGGAAGAACAAGAATGGGAAATTGATCTCCCAGATACACAAGAAAAATATTGTACTTGTATACAGCAGTGTAATCCACCAAAAGCGACTGATAAAATAGATTGTAAATTGAAAAGTATGTTTGTAGGAAACTATACTCAGTGTAACTGTACTATCGATGTATTAGCCCCTGTTGTAAAAGGAGAAGTTTCCTCTTGGCCAGTCCCAGAAGGTCAAGGATGGTTCTGGATTTGCAGAAAGAGAGCAAAAATGTTCTCCCCAAAAGATGGTTGCGGATATGTACCCTGGGAGCAGTGGTCCCGAATATAACAGTGGTTGATCAAATAAATTCAGGTTGGGTGCGAACTTATTTATGAAGACATAAGCGAGGCCATAATCCTTTAATAGACAGACCAACGGCATTTCATTCATTTGCCAAATGGTTTTTACCTTGGTTAGGAGTTAGCAAATTAGAAAAAGCAATAGTAAATATTTCAGCAGTCATTGAAAAGATAGGGAATGAAACAATGGATGCAATATCTGCTTTACAGGAAGAAGTTAACCAGTTAGCAGAAATTACTTTACAGGATAGGATGGCATTAGATATGCTGTTAACTTCCAAAGGAGGGGTGTGTACAGTCCTAAACACCAGTTGTTGCGTCTATGTTGATCAAAATAAAAGAATTACAACCGATTTAAAAGAAATCTGGAAACAAATGAGAATATTACATGAGATTCAAACGGATAACACCTCCCTGGGGTTCAAAGAAACCTGGAGATGGCTAACTTCCTGGTTTCCAGACTTACATCTATGGGTTAAAAAATTGATTATCACAGTAATCATAGGATTGCTAACTTTCGTGTGTATTTATGTAGTTGCCCAATGCATTGGGAAATGTTGCTTTTTTACTGGAAAGGCAAATATATGAAAGGATTTTGTGAAACTGATAGAGGAAAAACATAAAGGGTCTCTCCTCTATAAGTCTCAAAGGGGGGAAAATGTAATACGTAAGCTGTCACACATAAAGTAATCTTATCTTGTATGTATACAGAGGATTACAAAAGGACGGCTGATCACTTCAGGATGTTCTGAAGGCTGGTATATCTGGTGCATCTTGAAGGAGGATGCAAACAGATAGTAGTTAGTCAACATTACTTAGATAACTTTGAAATAGACTCAGCAGTATTGTGGAGTTAAGTTATCCTTTAAATGAACTGTCTCATTAGAATACTTAGAATCACACCCATGAACCTAGAAGCCCCTTACTCACAGAAGCCCCCTCCTCTCTGAGCATGTGTGGTAGAAAAAGGGAACTCTGTACCTTTAAATGAAACCGAAGACTACCGGGACCAATAAGAATCTTGAAAGATTACATGTAAGCAGTAATTGTCCTGATAATGAATGGTCAAACAGTATAAAATGTCCACTGTGTGTTAACTGGGTGTGCTAGCTTTGTGGAATTACCACCTAGCACCCATCTCTGCGCAGACATGAAATAAACAAATATCTCGACTCTGTGTGTGAGACTGGATTATTGCACAGCGGGTAAAAGAACCCCAATTTTGGGACAACGTACTTAGCAAGGGAAGATCATGATTTCTACTCTCAAGTCAACTTAATGCTTATTTTGATAAGTACGAATGAAAGGACAACCCCAACATTTGTACTTTTTTTTTGGTAGCAAAACTAAATGCATGAGCAATTAATAGGTTTAAGATGTGACTCATATGCTCTTTCTTTCATTTAGAATCGCTTGACAACAACCTGTGAGGATGGAAAAGACCAAGGTAACAAAACCCAAGTGATATAAAGTTTAATAAAGCAGAGATTTGAAATACTATCTGCATAGTCTATTTTTTAGCATGAAATAGTTCCTTGGAAAGAGAGTGAATTCTTACATAAAGCTATGTCCAGGACAGACTTGTGAAGGCTTTGTATATACAAAAGGTGATATACATTTGATCTCTGTTTAAACAATAACATTTTTGGATAACTATTCTTATCTAGCTATCCTATCTTCTGCTATGGAGAAATGCCTATGGCAAGGGGTAGTTCATGTTGCCTATGTCCAGATGGGGTTAATCACTTTTTGGCAGTACTCTGGGCTTCAAAGTAGGAGCCTAGATTAATTTTGACTAGACATCCATCTTTTAGAGGACATAAATTAGGGTAATGGCTCCTGTAGAAATATAACTGGTAAAGGGAACATTACCAGTATATATCCCTGTCAATCATAAATTCTTCAATCTTCCATACAGTCTTCTAGTGTAAAAGAATACCCCTTTTTCAACTGAAAAAGTAACTGAGAAATGAAACAGTAAAACTATTATAAGGATCTCAAATCTCCTGGTTTCTTTAAAATAAACATTAAAATCAATCAACAAAATGCCTCGTACATTACATATATATGTGTATATGTAGGTGTGTATAAATACATGCACATACACGTGTATATCTATGTATTGCCTCTTTCCTATTTGGTAGCTGGCACCAAATCCACTTGTGCCGGTCCCCCCATTAGCTGGCACTTAGTCTGTGCAGCACATGTACACATGGATGGAGTGACACTATGCAGAGAGACAGTTAAGAAAGGATTTAATAAGAAGACAGGGCAGACTGCAGTGATCAGGCGCAGGGCTCAGACAAGCACTGACCGGCCCCGATTTACACCCCTAACTGTCCACCCCAGTTTGTTCCTCCCCAGTCCTCTTCCCTCAACTATTCCTTTGTAAGTTCATGCCTCGAATTTCCCAAACCCTCAGTTCCTCTTGTCCCCCTTCTCATCAGTTACAAAGTTACAGGGGGGCCTCTCCAAAGCTGTGCCTGGAGTTTCTTAATGGCCTGTCAATTAGTGATTGAAGACTTTTGGTCTTTGCCATTGTCTCCATTATCCCTTGTCTACCAGGTTTGTGTCCCTCTGTGCTCTTCTTTATTGCTTCCTCCTTTACTTACTATCATCTTTTCGTTGAAAAGGTCCTTGATCAGATAACCATAATGAAGCAGACCCTCTCATCTTCCACATACCTTTACAGTCAGCACCTCCAGACACCCACATACTTCTTCCTTAGCAGCTGCCATCTTTTGGCAACATCTTCACATCTGTCACCTCCCCAGAGATGCTGTGTAACTTCAGATTGAAGTGACTGTTTATCCCACCTTTCAGGTGGTCCTCTCAACAGGCCAGGCACTCAGATGGATCCTCTCAATCAGACCTGGGACAGGGAATTTTTTCTGGTGGCCTTTCCACCTGAAGGATGCAGATCTCCACTCTGCTGCTGATGATGATTTACCTGCTCACTCTCTTGGAGAATATGGTCATAATTTCCACCATTGACTTTGACCACCAGTTCCACACTTCAAAGTACTTCTTCCTCAGCCACTTGCCCTTCTTAGATATTCTGTTCACCTTGGTGATTTCCCCCAAAATCTTTGTCAGCCTTATGTTGGAAATAAAGGCTTTTTTAGTGGCTACCTGTGAATCCCAGCCTTCTTCTCCATCTTCCTGAACATCCTTCAGTTGCTTTCATCCAACCTGAATTGATGTTAGTGGTCACTTGCAACCTGTTGCACTATATTGTAACTTTGAATGGTTGATCACGCTCCATGTTCATCCTTAGCAGCTGTGATGCCTGTAAATGTGGACTTTTCCACTTACTAGAATTGTTGTGGCTGGACCAAAATTGGATTTTTACTGTTTTGGGGAAGTCAGGAAGGCTCTAAGATAAGAGGCTCCTAAATAATGTCACTAGGACAGTTCGACCTTAGAGAAAATAGTTACGCAGAACCATAAAGATAAAGAAATTTTAAAACAAGCGCCTCAACCAAAACAGACTACCCTTGAAGGACATGATATACATGATCTCAGAACTGAGTATGCGCAAAAACAGAGGTCAGCCAGCGGACACAGTGAGGAAGAGTATATCCTTCATCCAGAGACCCCTGACGACCACCCGGAGATGTAAACAGACATGCGCAAGAGACATTTGCATATGTATAATGAGTTCCCGGAAATCTGATGAATATGTATGTAGAGCTTGTATATAAACTATGCAATTAACCTGACCGGACACACACAATAGGAGGAGATATCCCCTGTGTGTCCAGCGCTGCAATAAAGAATACCTACTTAATAGTCCCCAGACTATTGAGTCTTTGATTTCAGCCTTTCACAGCAACAGTTCAATGATGGTATCTCTACCCACACTCAGTACCACCATCATATAAACCAAGCTACCCTTCTGTGCCCAAGAAACTGGACATTTCTTCTGAAACATTTTTTTTTTTTGCAGAGATCAGCCCATATATGCATCAGTTGCCTTGTGCTGCAAATAAGTATATGTGTATAAACATCAAAGAATTATGTGTGTGTGTGTGTATATATATATCTATATGAAGGAGTTAGTCACCACTGTCATGGGAATGTTCAGATGACTGATAAATTAGACCAGTTTCAAACTTTAAAACAGAACTTCACTAGGTTGACATTCATTAATAATACACACTGCCAGTGGTTCGTTTTTAATCATTATCATTCATTATCACCATCTATTCAAGTCTTAACAATGTTATTCTATGCCTGTTAGTGTCTGACCCAACCAAAGCTGCTCCCTGGAATTCAGCAAAGTTACTGCTGCTTTGATGACACCAGTAATACCCTTCCTCAGCCCCCCCATCCACCATCTGAGGAGAAAGTCCCGGAAGAAGCTTTCAGGAGGACATTTTTTCCCTAAAAGACAGACTCTTGATCCAATCTATACATTTTTTAAAAAGGAAGATAAGAAGAAGCCCATGAATTGTATATTTTCTTTTTCGAAGGATATTTGATTAATTTTTCCTGTAGATAAGTTTAGATTTGCTCCTTTTCATCCTTTCCCAAATATATGTCTGCTCTTGATATTTTTCTCTGTACATCTAGTTTTAAATAAAATGGCAAGACATTTCTTCTAAGTGTCATGTTATTTTTTATTTATTTCTTTCTTTTCAGGGTTAATTTTACTCAGGAGAAAACTAGGAACAGTTATTAAATCTCCTCCCACCTCAGTATGTTTGTGGAGCTAGTGAAGAACTGGTACAGGAGTGGAACTCTGTCGTGTTTCAGACAGAAATATCTGAATTATTACCCATTATGTCTTCTGCAAAATCAAGATTCAGAAATCCTTAAAATGATCCCAGTAATTTATACATGGACTTTACCCCTGCGCAGTAGGACTCCAGTTCCAATGGCTAGATTCACAGTATACCAACATGACAGACATAATAGTCCTGAATCTTCTCGCACTTCCGTGGAGCAATGTATTCAGACAAACAGTTAATGCCCTTTACTGTATTTCTAGCCTTTCTGTGATCAGGAGACACATCTGTGATGGGCAAAGCTGTGCCCACTCACACTTGTTCAGAGGCATTGCCAATGTGTGATACGCACTGAGATGCAACATCCCACGCTGGGTCTTGGTGTTGGCAAGCAACATAAATAGGTTCAAGGTTGTGCTTGATCCATGTGACAAAATTACACAAAAGAGCAGCTGGGTTCAATAACACAGGACTTCCCTTCTAAACCTACTACTTTGTACAGGCATGGCCTGATTTACCTCCTCCCCTACCTGCTATGGTAACACTATCCTGCTTGGCCACGCTATTTGCACATTTTACAACCTCCATGCCTCCCTCAGTAAGACTGGGTCCCTGCTAGAGCAGTAACAATGGGAAGACTGGTGAGTTTTTAAATCTACATTATAAGGTCTCCATTAAGCAAGTCCAGTCTTGCTGAAAATCTCTTTTGTTGCCTTCACTAATACTGTCAGCTAAGATCCTCCAAAGATCGTCTTTGATTTCACCTGGTCCTGCAGGTTCAGGAGCACATGTCCTGTCATGCTTTACAAAGCTCTGATAGTGCCCTATTTAAAGTAGTAATCAGTTAAATGGAAGCCCATTGCAGGTATTACTCTGAAGTTTAGAACAGACACACACTTTGTAAATCTACTAATATTTCTAGTTTCTCTCTAGGAGATAAATAAATAAGCAAACAAACAAACGAATGAATAAATAAATAAATAAATATTTCCGACCACATCCAAGCTTTAACTAGCAAGAGTTAAAGGGAAAAAGGGAATGTTTGGTTTCGTGGTTTTCTTAACTGTACTGATGTGGAGATGTGAACTGCTCACTATAGAGAGTAACAACAGCATTTTAATGCTTAGTTTGCACACATAAGACACACTCTTAGACTGATTTGCAGTTTACTCTATGACCTAAAAGTGTGTTCATGGAGACACTAGCTAATGACTGAGCTCATGGTTTCAAATGTTGGCTAAAATCCTGGCCTGCATCTGTCACCAAAACAGCTTCAAGTGATTTTTTTTTTTCTTCTTTCACTAGACGTGCTAAATGCTTCACTTCTATCCAAGAAAAATAGTTTTGAAGAATAACTGGAGAAACTTTTCAGGCTTTACTAGTTCCAGACCATTCAATTAACACACTTCCCTAACTTCTCCTAAGCCTGGCAGCTCTAAAGAGAAATGGTGATCCCACAGCAATTAAAACTTTTGTAGTTTTCATAATTAGCATCAGGGAAGAAACAGGTGATATGTTGAAATGATCCACTTTTATTTTGGTTTTGGACTTACATGATTATGACAGGCCTAAAATGACAAATATATTTTCTTTACTGGAAAGAAATCAAGACAAATAACTGATTGAATTGCTCACTGAGAGCTAAAATGTCTCATACTTGGAGAGCTAAGTGGAAAGCAGACCCATATTGCTTGAGGGAATTTAACAGGAACCAATGCTGGCTATCCAAAATAACACGTATTTCTTGAGAACAACAGATAGGTAGGCCACTACACTATATAAGCACAACAAACATGGAAGTATGCGCTCTGCCTATCTTGTCTTGGCCAGGGCAATTCCTCCTTATTTTTGGCCCAGGGATTGCACTTTTCCAGATGTCCTTCTGCAGCCCAGATGCCATTAAATTTTTCTAGCCATTAACCAATGATGATAACTTGCTATTACTCAGACTTCCCTGCAGGGACACAGAGCTCCTAAACTACCTGAGTTTCTTGACAGATGTGTTTTTTTCTCCTGGATACACTCACCATCACTTTTGTGTCTTATATTAACATCATCATTACTGTAACATATTCGGCTTCAGCAAAGGCAAAATGCCTTCTGCACCTGCACCTCTCAGCTCACTGTGATCTCCAAATCACGTGATAGCTGCCTCTTCACGTGACCTAAGCGCACCCACAGCAGAAGAGCACCTCAGCAAAGCAGCCTCTGTTTACATCACTGGTTTTTTTCCTGTTCAACCATTTCATCTACAGCATAAGACCAGGCTAAGGATACCCATATGTTACTGGATGGAACAGAGGGTAAATGGCTGCTTAAAGAAGCATGTGACCCAGAGCTGAATCTTATACAGGAAACTGAAAATTTCAGAGATTAAAATCTTTTTTATATGTTCAACCTTAAATTACCATGTTAAAGCCTTTTCATCCCCCTTTCTCCCAAGACTCCCCCTTCTTCTCATGAATTGCTCTGATAAGGAGGTTGAAGCAAGGTGGGTGTTTGGCTCTTTTCCCAAGTAACAAGTGACAGGATAAGAGGAAATGGACTCAAGTCGCGCCAGGGGAGGTTTAGATTGGATATTAGGAAAAAATATTTCACTGAAAGGGTTGTCAAGCACTGGAACAGGCTGCCCAGGGAAGTGGTGGAGTCACCATCCCTGGAGGGATTTAAAAGACCTGTAGATGTGGCGCTTAGGGACATGGTTTAGTGGTGGACTTGGCAGTGTTAGGTTTACAGTTGGACTCGATGATCTTAGGGGTCTTTTCCAACCTAAATGATTCTATGATTCTATGCCTCTGCTTTACCTTAATCCCTATTAGTCAGGTGACCGTCTTCAATAAGTATCAGTCCAATGTTTTCTTTAGACCTCCTTTTGCTATTGACGTACTTAAAGACCTTCTTGTTGTCAGATACAACACTGGCCAGTTTCAACTCTAACCGAGCTTCGGCCTTTCGTGTATTCTCCCTGCATATACAAATCATAGCCCTGTAATCTTCCTATGAAGCCTGACCTTGCTTCCAGAGATTGTACAATTTCTTTCTTCTCTTGAGCTCCACAAGGAGTTCCCTGTTCAGCCATTACGTGTGATGGTAATCAGTAAGTGATCTCCCTGTCTTTATCTCAATCCACAAACTTTTTCATCTTATTTTCTCCCCCTGTCCTGTTGAGGAGGGGCAGTGAGAAGGCTGCTTGGTGGGCATCTGGCAGCCAGACAAGGTTAACCCACCACAGGTGTACCTGACAAGATTTTGGTAACAAGGGGCCTGCAGGTGTGGCCTCTGTGAGAATAGACAAGGGGCTGCTCTGTGCTGGACACAGCCACTTCCAACCAGCTCCAAAATGGACCCACCACAGGCCAAAGCTGAGCCCATGAGTGAAGCTGGTGGCACCTCTTGGAAAACAGCTTTAAGAAAGGGCAGAAATTGTCAGCTAGCGAGAGGAGGAGGGAACAAAAAGAGTGAGAAACAACAGAGAGAACAGCAAGATCAGAGAAGGAGGAGGAAATCATCCATGGTGGAGCAGATATCCACTGCAGCCTGTGGAGCACCTACGCTGGAGCACAGGAAAAGTGTGAGAGGAAAGGAGCAGTAGAGGGAAACCACTATGTATTGACCATAACCCTCCCCACCCACCCTGTGTTGCTTGGGGCAGCAGTAGAGGAGTCTGGAATGAATAAATAAAATTAAGCATGGGAAAGGGAGAAGTAAAGGTGTTGGTTTAGTATTTGACTTTGTTTCTCACAAACTAAAACTATTTTAATTGGCAATAAATTAAATTCATTTTCCTCAAATCCAATCTGTTTTGCTCTCAGCAGCAATTGGTAAACCATCTGTCTTTATCTCAACCCACAAGATTTCTTGTTTCTGTTTTTCCTGTTTTCTGCCTCTGCTCTGTCCCACTATGGGGTAGAAGGGGTCAGTGAGCAGCTGGGTGGGAATTTGGCTGTTAGCCAAGGCTAACCCACCACAGCAAGGGGGAAAAAATACACAGGCAAAGCTGAGTCTAGGTACCAGAGGACTAGAAGATCCTTTCTGTGTTGGCATATTTTGGTTGCTAACAGAAGAAGGAACTACGTAACATATAGAAAGCATAAACCATTTGAAATCATCATCTTTAATTCACAGTTACACAACACTGATGTTGCATCTGGGAAACAATTTGTTCACTTGGATGGGCTACTCCAGCATTCACAACTGCCTTAGGGAGCTAGAAAATGCCTTCAACATGCTCTCCTTTAAGGCTTGTTTGTCTTGATTGTTCCTGAGTGAGCAGATGTACAGGTTAAGCATCTGAGTCACCACAAAGAAGAAAGAAACTTTGTCAGACTCCTGCCCACCTCACTGTGCTGGGCAGATATACCTGTAAATACATGTGCTGTAAAATATCATCACCACCACAAGGTGAGCTGAGCAAGTAGAAAATGCCTTATTCCTACCTGTGGAAGATGGTATATGCAAGATGGTTATAATAACGCAGCCATAAGAAACAGCAGTTACTATTAAGGTACCAGGTATGTTGATAATTAGTATGATAAGCATCAGTCCTTCGATGAACCCTGTGCCTGTGTAGGACAGTTGCAACAACAGGGAAGTATCACCGTAAAAGTGGTTCACGACATTGGGACCACAGAATGGCAACTGGACAATCATAATGGTGGGAGGAAAAATCAAGAGACAACTCACTGCACAGCAAGCCAGGACGAGCTGGAGGCAAAACCTGTTGTTCATAATTGTGTAACGCAAAGGGCGGCAAATGGCAACATACCGATCAAAGGACACTGCTGCCACATGGAAAAACGTGCAGGTACCCAAGCAAAAGAAAAGTAACATCTGAAGGAAACAACCAGGCAGGAAAATCTTCCTCCTCTCGTCAAAAGTCTGTAGAGGGTGCTGGGAATGAATGTGGAAGTGAAAGTGATTTCCAAAAAGGGCAAAATTTCTGAGGAAGTAGTACATCGAGGTCTGAAGGAAATGATTCACAAGAGTGATGCTGATGACAGTAATGTTTCCAAGCAGGATCAAGAAGTAGGCAATCACAAGAAACAGAAAGAGGATGATCTCCAAATGGCGGTTGTTGGTCAGCCCCAAGAGGACAAATTTCACTACTGTTGTGTGGTTCATTGAGGCTTCATTGCCAGCAGAAAAAGACAAAAAGGCCTATTTTGAGAACTACTGGAAAACAACAGAGCACAAGTCAGTTTGGCTTTGCTAACATTAAAGGGCAATACCAGTAATGAACCCCTTGTAAAAGACTAGAGCAGCCACAGTAACCACATATTAACAATCTTGTTCACATAAATGGAGTCCCAAGCTCCATTTGTAACATTGAGTCCTCACTCCAGTTAAAATGATTCATACAGTTCCCTCTTAGTATAGTTGAGAGGTGCACATGCAGAAACTGTTATAGACCCTAGGACAAATGAACCTCTGAACCGTCTGACAACATTCACCCTCCATCAAATACAGAAAAAAGCCAAATGCACACAGTGAGTACTTTGACTAAGTGCCCAAAGACCTACTAGTTGAAATGAATTCAAAAGCAGTACTGCAGAGGAATGCCATCACACTGTAGACTGACACTGAAGCAGATTAGACTAGTTGATGGATACATTAGTACTGCAAGAGAAACTTGCTGCAGTTAAAAGGAGACAAAAAGACAGACAGAGGGAGAGACTTTACAGAGAAAAGGCCAGACAGAAAGATAGCAATGCTACAAAGAGAAGGATGGCTGGTTACCACTGAGAGAAGGCAAAATGCACAGAGAAATGGACGGATGCTACACTAAGCAAGAGTATAAGAGGGGGGAGGGGAAAAAGTATGGGAAAATTTTCTGTTTACTTTTCATTTACCCTCAGCTCTACAGCTCCAGTGGATCAACTCTGATGCTGATGGTCATTCTTCTTCAGAGCACCTGTCTCCAAGTATCTCTTCACCTTACAACATCCTACCCCAAACTCGGACATGTACATTGTCCAGCGCACTGTTTACTGCACTACTGTACTATACTACTACAACACTCACCACTGTGGTTGCCATTACCTTGTGGAAGTGAAGTGGAACCTGAAAACTCTGGCTGATGCCCTTCAATCACATTCTTTTCTTGCAGGCTTGTAAAGTCCCATCTATGGGTTTTCAACTGCATTCCCCCTCCTTTTTCTCCCAGACACCAGCCGTCCTTGCCCTAAAAAGAGACATACGTCTCATTTTGCACTCAGATCTCCCAGGTTTTATCTGTTGGGTCTGGATCTTTGAATCTGGTTTTAGACTCATTTCGGACTCATTTCGTATATTTCTGAATAATTGAAATAAACACCAACACAATGAGTTTCCAGGGAAAGCAAGCACATCTTAAATAGCTCATAGCCCATACCAAACATGTCACTCAATTTTCCTTCTTCAAATGCTCCTTACAAAATGCTCAACAAAAGGGTAGATAGGAGCTAGAATGCTACAACCCTTCTTATCACACTATTCCCATCAAATATTTCCCCTTTAGTGCCCTTTTTCCAGCAAAACACAGCATTTTATTAGCATAATCGCATGGTTGTTTCTCAAAAAACACTAAAACAAAACAACTCCCCTCTCACAAAACATATAAAATATAGAACATATTTTTTAATACCACAGATGGACAGATATTATCTGGAAGCTGAGAGTGGTCCCTTAAAACAAGAAACTCCCTCAATAACAACTAAAAGCTTTTAGTTTAGTTTGAAAACTAAAAGTTCAGTTTTCCAAGCCATTGTCCCTGTAATCTTTCCCTGTCTCCGAAAAATCACACCCAAACTCTAAGAAATGGTCCAAATAGTTACCAGTATACCCACAACAATCCAGGATGCTTCAAAAAGGGTTCTGAGTCTGATGTTCCTCCTTCATTTAGTTTGACATTTGATTTTTGGCAAATAAATTTCCTCTCTTTTCAGCTCCTTTTTATAATAGTGGTAGCATATTACATTCTTGTACTTCCTCACTGAGTCAAATCTCAGGGACCACTTAGGCACTGAAATCTGCCAAACACCCTCTGGGAAAACATTTGTGAAAGTTTGAAGAACAGGAAGAATATGATCAAACTATAGAGAAAATGAGATTGGAAAGGAAGGTCCAATCCCTCGCTAAAAGCAAGGCTAACTTCAAAGCTGGACAAGGTTGCTCATGACTTTCTCTAGGTAAGTGTGGATATCTCCAAGCATGGGGATCCCACAACTTCCCTGGGCACTGCCTCGTGCCTCACCATTTTTATTGTGAAGAGTTATTTCCTTGTGTCCAGTGGAGATTTGCTTGTTTAAGCCATGATCCATACCTCTTGTCCTTTCACTGTGCACTTCTAAGAGGTCTGGCTCTGACTTCTCTATAAATCCCCTTCAGACAGTGGACAGTACAGCTACTTTGTCTTCTCCCTCTACTTCTCTTCATGGTCATGTGCCCCAGTTCTCTGATCAACTTGCTCATCCTCCATTGGACTCACACCATTTTGACAACATCTGGGTTTTTTTTACTGGGCGCAGGGGAGCTATACTGTACACAGTTCTCCAGATGCAGTCTCACAAGTGCCAAGCAACAAGAAATTAGCACCTATCCTAAACAGCTGGCTATGCTCTTCTGAACATAGCCCGGTATGCGGTGAACCTTCACTGTGACAGAGGCACGCCGCTGATGTGTTCGGCATGCCATCCACCAGGAGCCCACAGGTCTGTCTGCAGAGTTGCTCCACAGCCAGTCAACTTCCAGCCTACACCTACGGATGGGGTTATCCAATCCCACATGCAGGACAACTGACGGGAGCCCACTCCACCTCACTTAGTACATGAACTAAGTAGTAGCTAGCTCCCTAGCTACTGTGGTTACTACCAGGAGCTAGGTAGTAGCTCCAAGCTACTGCTCAAAGCACCAACAGCAGACAGAATTAGAGTATTAAACTACCCTTTGGCACCATCTGTCTTCCTCTATTCACTATTAGGAGTAAAGTGACTAACATGGATTCCTAAAGCAGAGATCTACAGCTAGCGGAGGAAACACACCCTTGTAAGAACTTGTAAGTCAGTTTCTAAGTCGGTGAGAAGGGGTATCCTAGATCCTTACTTAAATTAGGACTCACTCATCTCAATCAGCCCATTTTGTAGCTGTGGAGAGGAGGAAAGGACAGACATTACTGCAAATCTCAGTTCTGCAGGAATCAAAACTCTACCTCAACTGTTAATACTTGCCCTCTTCCTGAGGGAAGCAATTCACAGGTTGGGTTGAAATCCTTCACCACGCACCAAGAAGAAATAAAAAAAATAACCATTAACCATTTAGTACAAGAGGAAAGAGGGGGACTCCAAGCTATAGCCCATCTGTTTATTTGTAACATGTTTTTCTCTACTTTGATGATGTTCCTGGAGCTAGTAATAAATCAACAGCATAGGATGTTTGGTAATGAGGAAGTTCTGATGTAAGAGTGGGAACCATCCAAAATGATATTGTGATACGTCTTTCCAGCAGGTTCAGGTATTATTCTGCCACTTGTTAATCCATGGTCTGTACCAGGGCTCATAACACTCAGCTCGTTTGCACTGTCCTGTCTGTCATGGCTCATTACACTCAACTCTTGATTGAGGTAAGGTTGTGCTACTCCCACTCTATTCTACCTCTTTGCCTTACCGTCATCTGGCAAATACATGCAGTATATAGATGCAATTATACTTTCACTTGCTTTATACATCATTAGTGGGCAAATAGCTTAAGCTTTCACAGGTGTATACACTCAATACATAAAAATTATGATAAAAACTAGTATGGTGCAACCTAATCTATAGCCATCAGGTCCTAGTAATCTTAACCCTTATGAAAGCAGCTTTCTTTATTCACATTGTACTAACCGCAAATTAGTTTTCTGTTTCTTCTATGCAGACACCAGCTGAGGAGTTTCAATATGTAACTCAAACTATAGGTATTTGCCACTTCTTGCAGTTACATCTACTGCTGGTGTTGTGGCTCACTGAGAGTGCAATAATCATATCACAGATGCCAAGCATCCATCAGCCTAAGGCATACTGGAACTATGAACTCTGGAAGGGCCATGCTGTTGTGACAACTGCTCTTACGTCTTGCTTTTGGGGGGCTAGTAACAGCTTGGCACCAACATGCAACCTTTCTACCTCACGTCCTCTGTGTCTACAGTGTCTGCATACCAGTGTTCCCCCCATATCTCTATTACCAGGGATTTTATAGACAAATGTCAGCACAAGTTTTCAATCCAGCCAGCCCCCACAGATATCATGGTATACCTTTCTAGCAGTTTTAGGTACTGTTCTCCTGTCACTTGTTCATTGGTGGCCTCTGTGAAGGCTCATCACACAAGGTTCTTACATTGTCCTGCTGACCTCGTCTCATTACACTCAGCTATTCAACTTGTGATCAAGGCCAGGGGGTGATACTCATGTGACATACACCCAACTACACCCACGGTGAGGTGACTGCCACCCCATAGCAGAATTCGAAAACGAGACAGACTACCACCACAGTCAAGCGTCTGTTGTTGTTGCGTGCAAAGGGAGACCTTTATGAGTTGTGCGTATTTCCTCACGCTCCCAGCATGGAAGACAAGAAAAGTTACAGTGACAAAAATGCAGTAAAGGAAACACATCAATATTAGCAGGAGGACAGAGTGGTCTAAGGCTAGCTGTCCTGGTTTCGGCTAGGACAGAGTTAATTTTCTTCCTAGTAGCTGGTATAGTGCTGTGTTTTGGATTTAGTAGGAAAATAATGTTGATAACATACTGATGTTTTTAGTTGTTGCTAAGTAGTGTTTATACTAAGGCAAGGATTTTTCAGCTTCTCGTGCCCAGCCAGCAAGAAGGCTGGAGGGGCACAAGAAGCTGGGAGGGGACACCGCCAGGACAGCTGACCCAAACTGGCCAAAGAGCTATTCCATACCATGTGACATCATGCCCAGTATATAAACTGGGGGAGCTGGCTGGGAGGGGCAGATCGCGGCTCGGGAAGTAACTGGGCATCGGTCAATGAGTGGTGAGCAATTGCATTGTGCACCACTTGCTTTGTATAGTTTAATTCTTTTAGTATTACTATTGTCATATTATTATTATCATTATTATTGTTTTTCATTCCTTTCTGTCCTATTAAACTGTCTTTATCTCAACTCACGAGGTTTTTTTTCCTGATTCTCTCCCCCATCCCAGGGGTGGGGGGGGCAGCGAGCAAGCAGCTGCGTGGTGCTTAGCTGCCGGCTGGGGTTAAACCACGACACTAGCTTAACTCCAAGAGAAAATGCACTTAAGAAAGTAAAATAGAATGACCCTACAGCTGATCCTACCTTACAGCAGAGAGATGGGAACAATTATACATTTGACTGTAAACCATGGTGGTTTCATGTGCTGCCTCTACAATCCAAACTTCCCCCAGAGTTTAGCACAACACTGAACAGTGTCTCTACAAGATCTCCAACTTGCACTTTGCTTGGTGTCACAGAATAATCAGGATGCAATTGAGACCAGGTCAGGACAGAAGCAGGTTATTGCTACAACTATAGGGGAGAGCAGAGAGCAGCAGTGACAGACTCTGGTGATGTGAACTCTGCCCAAATGGGGCAGTTACAGAGTTTATACACCTTTGGGTTACACGACTTATTCTTCACCAAGCCGTCAGATAAGCAGGACACTGTAAATCACAATAGAGAGTGGATTACTTCAGATAAGGAGTGTCTAGACAGTCCATCCTTTTACAAACAATTCATCCCTTCAACAGTCGGGTCATGCTGAGTCAGTGAGGCTATCAGGTCACGCTGCAGATATCTCCTGACTAGAGAAGTCTGCAAACCTCTGCCTATGAGGTGTTAGCTATTTTACTTCTACAATGGGGAAAGGATCAGCCCAAGTAAAAAACTTCAGAAGTTTTCAAGTTAGCATGGCTGCAGCAGAAGAGATGGATTTTGGATAGCATTGGGTTAGCAAAAACCTAAGAACTTTCATTTGTCAGTCCAAAAAGAAATCTCATGCAACAAATAATCCTTGAGCATTCATTCCAGGTTTTTAGGTGGAGTAAAGGCCATTGCTTTCTTCTCAAAGTCCTTGTGAACAACAGAATCAATTGTGTGGTTTGGGGTTTGGTTTTTTTTTTAGCTGCTAAATTGGTTGACTCAGTCATAAGGAATTAAAAGTATATTAGATACTAAATCTCAAGTTCGTTCTAGACAGAGGAGAACAATGCAGGACAGAGGCAAAGAGCAAGGAGATGCTTAAGGGGAGCAAAAGGAAGTGGTGCTACAGGAAAATGGGCAGAGAATCTCTGTGGGAGTTGCAGGGGTGTTAGAAGTGTATAAAATGGGAATACCTGACTACAGGGTCCTTGTGGGGTGTTTTCAAAATCATCATTTGTAGAATCATTAGATGATCATAAATCACAGAGTAATATAGTTTGGAAGATACCTCTGGAGATCTCTGGTGCAACTCCCACCCAAAGTAGGCCCAAACTGGAGCAGCTGCTCAAGCCCTTGTCTCGTTCAGTTCTGAAAATCTACAAGATATTCAAGAATTTTTCAGGGTCCCTGTTCCAGTGTTTAACTACCTTGTGAAAAATCTTTTCTGAATATCTAACTGAAATTTCTCATGTTGTGCCCATTGGTTTTCATTCTATCTCTGTGCACCTGCAAGAAGAACCTAGCTCTGCCTTTTATATACCCCACCAAAAGATATCTGAATGTCACAGTAAGATCCCACCTGAGCCTTCTCTTCTTGAGATAGAACACAGTTGTCTCAGCACCATGTCTTGTGCTCCAGCCTCCACCTCTTCCAGACTTGCTCCAGTATACCACAGTCTACCATGTCCTGGGGAGTCCCATACTAGACCCAGTACCGCAGAAGGGGTTTCACAAGTGCTGAACAGAGGGGAAGAATCACCTTCCTTGACCTGCTACCTATGCTTTTTTTAAGACAGCCCAGAATATGCTGTCTTTACTGACTCACGTTCACTTGTTCAGAGTAACTCCAGGTCTCCTTCTGCAAAGCTGCTTTCCAGCCAGTCAGCCCCAAGACTCTTCTGTTCCATGAGGTTATCCCACATCAGGATCAGGACTTTGCTCTAAACTTCACTGAACTTGGTGGTGTTTCTTTTGATACATTTCTTGGCCTGTCAAGGTCAGTCTCAATAGCAGGCTTGCCCTCCAGTATATCGATTGCTCCTTCCAACTTGGTATTGTCCACAAACCAGCTGAGAGTCCACAAACTCTGTCCCATCATCCAGGCTGTTAATAAACATAGTGTTGATCCCTGAAGATTTGACTAATAACCATCTGCCGGTTGGATTTTGCAGTATTGATCATCACCTTTTGAACTTGGAGGTCCACCACTTTATAACTCACTTCTCCATTCCATAGCTCACAAGTATTTTATGTGCAGTCTAGCTCTGGGGTAGCAATGGTTAGTTATCTCCCTCCCAAAACATTGTTCTTCAGGGCCACAGAGAGAACATCAAAGTCAGGCATTCTCGGATGAAAGGAGATGACTTCCAGCCTGTCTTTCTTCGCTCATCAGCACGGCACGTTCCCACAGGTCCCAGCAATCCTGAGCACCACCAAAATTGTTGGAGTGCCCCAAGACTGCAGCCACCATCTTCACCCAGGACATGGTGTCATAGGGCTGTTTGGGTTTGGTAAGGTGAAGAGGAAACCCTAGTTTCTGATGGTTCTCTGTAGATGTGAATATGCAGAGGACCTCCGCAAGAGCAGCAGTTGCTAGCATTTGGGGGAAGAAGCAAGGGACATGGCTGTGGAACCCATTCCCACACATGCCTTGGCTCCTGCGCTGGACAAGAGAGGGGACACAGGCAAATGATTACTCCCAGAGATGCCACAAAAATGGGCAACGACCAAGGGAAAAAGGTCCCGGTCCCCTTATGGGCACTGCAGAGAAACCCTGGGGGAATACGCATGCTCAGGTCCCAATTTCCTCCATGACTGGTGAGACTTTAACACATCAGGATACCAGAGGCTGTAGAAGGAAGATGGGTAACCTCCCAGACTGTGTCCTAGCAAAATCATACTGTTAATCCCATCTCCTAACCACAGGAAGTGAGCTCAGAAATGCAGAAGGTCTCTTCTACAGGACGAAGCTCCTTCAGGAGGCACTGGAGGCATGATCAGAGGATGGGGCACCTGTAAACATCCCAGCTCAGCCTTACCACTTGCAGACATGGACTTCAAAGGGAAAACACTCTCCACAAGTTGAAACCAAAGAAGGGAATGTGTACACACTTCCCCTGTCCAACCCCCAGACGGGTGCATACCCTACCACATAAACACAAGTGTTGTTTCTTGGGGGTATTTCTATCCCTATCCGAAGCACATGTAAGGAGAAGACATCCATGGGGAGCAAGCACACGAGTTAGACGGGACAAGGTCTCCAAAGATTCAGGCTACAGGATTGATGCCACGATGTAGTTCAAGTGACACACAAACATCACTTCTGTCAGAAGGCAGGGGATAGGAAAATGCCCCACCTTAATTTCAGAGCCTTTTTGGGAGTATCAGCTGTCCACATCTAGAGCATCCCTGGTTTGGGAGAGACACGAAGGCTGGAATGATTTAAATAGAAGGAATATTTGTGTAGAAAAGCTCTGCTTCTGGTCTTTTGAAGTCTTTTTCTTTTTTTTTTTTCTGCCCCAAAACCTAAAAGCAGCAGAGTCATGAGAGGTTTTAATCAAAAGCAAGGAAAACAAGAGTTTGCCTTTCCCCAGCTCTGAGAAGGGGGCCACAAAAGTCAGGCTTCCACCACCCTCCTGGAAGAATTTGGACAGTCTGTAAAACAGTCAGCAAACACACACGTACACACTCGCACCCCAAGCCTCTGCCCTCCGACTCAGCGGAGGTCGGCTCAGGCCAGAGCATCTCCCAACAGGATCCGCTGTTCCCAGCAGTGTTGGTTTTTCCCGAACGGGCCCGTGTCGGGCAGGCCGGCCCCACAGCAGCCAGCTGTGACGGGCAGGTGCGGGCAGGCAGGCAGCTCGCTGCGGCCTCCCGGGCCGGGCCCCGCCGCCCACAGCCAGCACTGCCCCGGGTATGCCGGGGGACCGGCCACACTGTCCCCACGGGCGACGGCGAAACTCTGCCCGCGGGCAGGGCCGGGCCGGGGCCGCAGCCCCCCCACAGCCAGCGCTGCCCCCAACGCCCGCCCACGCCAGCCCCTCCACGCTCCCCGCCGCACTGCAGCAGCGCGTCCCGAAACCAGGGATCGGCACACCGCATGCCTCTGCAGGGCGAGCACCGAGTGGCCGCGGCCACTCAGGACCCGCGGGGGCCCCAGGCCGGGCCGCAGGGCGAACGCGGCGGCCCCGCCCGGCTGCGGGCGGCTGCTGAGGGGCGGCCGCGCGGCCTCAGGGAGACGCTCTCTAATCCGCCTCGCAACAGCCGCCGCTCGGCTCTCATTGGCCCTTGGAAGGCGCCGCTCTCTAATCCGCCTCGCAACAGCCGCCGCTTGGCTCTTATTGGCTCTTGGAAAGCTTCGGGGGCGCGGACTCAATAAAGCCTTCAGCGCATGCGCCAGCTGAGAACACGTTCCGCCTCTCCCGCTCCGCGACACGCGTGCAAGCGCATGCGTACAGCGGCCAGCGGCACCTCCCGTTCCGCCCTTTCGCGGGCAAGAGAACAGCGCCTGCGCAGCGCCCACTGATCTGGCGGCGAGTTGGGCGTGCGCCTGCGCTGCCCCGCAGTGCCCCGGAAACGCTTGCTCGGGCTGCTTCCGGCCACCTCAGCCTGGCCGGCGGGACCATGTCGGGCGCGGCGGGCTCCGGTGCGGGGGCCGCGGGCTCGGTGGGTTCGGTGGTGCGGCGCTTCCTGGCGGAGTACGGCAGCGGCACGCCGAGCCGCCTCAAGGTGCTGGACGCCTACCTCCTCTATGTGCTGCTCACTGGGGCGCTCCAGTTCGGCTACTGTCTCGGCGTCGGCACCTTCCCCTTCAACTCCTTCCTCAGCGGCTTCATCTCCGCCGTCGGCAGCTTCATCCTCGGCGGTCAGTGCCCCGCCACGCCCGCCTCGGCCCCGCGCGATTTTCCCGGGAGTCACCTTCGGAGCCGCGCACTCCGTAGCAAAGCCCGAGCCTCCCCCAGCGACTGCGGAACCCCCAGCAACGCCCAGAGGCCCCCGGACATCAGAGAGTTGCCTTAGACGTGCCCAGCTCTCTTGTAGTAACCGCAGGATTCCCTTAGCAGGCACAGCCGTTCCCCAACAGCCCAAGGGAGTCACCCACAGCAGCCCTCAAACCTACCCCGGCAGCCAGGGCGTCCCCGTAGCAATCTCCAACACCCCCTCCCTTCCCCCATAACACCCAGTTCTGCTCCCAGAAACCCCAGGGTCCTGCTCCAGCCAGCCCAGCCTGCCGCAGGATGCTCCACAGCAACTGCGGACCCGTGGGGGTTCTGCCAATGTGCACTACAGAGCCCAGCTCCTTATCAACCCCAGGGTGTCCTTGCTTCTCCCTGGCAGTCAAGGAGCTCTCCCTTTTCCTGTTTTGTATTGGTATCCTTTAGTAACTGTCCCACGGTGAAACCCAAACTCCAGCAATGACTGCTTCAGGGTGTTGCTCTCCTGTAATACCCCCCAAAACCATCTTGTTCCTGTGCAGACCTCCCCAACGCACCCAGTGGAGGACATAGAAATATCGCCATTTCTGTGCGAGTCCCATCCCGTTATAAGCCTGTTCCCCTCAGGGCTCACTTGGCCACCCCTGATAGTGTAGTGCTATGGGAGAGCTGATTGCATAAAAGCCCTGTGCAAATCCCCTGCCTGTGTCCTGCTCATCTTACAATACAGATGGAGTTACCTTTTCTTGTGATACCCTGGTGGAACAGTGACCCAGACTGGGGTGAACTGCCCCAGGAAGACTGTGCTTCCCATCACGACTTCCTTTTATGATCGCTAATCTCTCATTCTTTCTCTGCCATGCAGTTTGCCTCCGGATCCAGATCAACCCCCAGAACAAAGGCGAGTTCCAAGGCATTTCACCGGAACGGGCATTTGCTGATTTCCTCTTTGCCAACACCATCCTCCATCTTGTTGTCATCAATTTTGTTGGCTGAGCTCTAGAAGAGACTGTGAGGTACTGATCTGTGGGGTCACAAAAGGGGCAACCACAGCTCACATGACTTCAGTGCTTTTTTAGACTTGGGAGAGAACTAGAAAGATAGTGAATCCAGGAGTCCTAGCTCCCAGTTTTGTCTTGGCTGAGTACTGTTAAGCTGTTGTCCTTTAGGTTGATACAGGGTTAGGATTTACAGCTTTCTGGTTTTGTGCATGTATTTTTTGGCTTTTATCATTTAAAAGGCAGTTTAACTAGGAGTGTTACAGAAACCTACCCACATTTCTCTGTTATGAGAGAAATACCCCATTTTTCTTTGCAAGAGGGGCTTTGGGAGCTGGAATGCCTGGGCTCTGTTTGTGAGGGTTCTCCTGTTTGGAGGCCATGGTATGGCTGGTGTTCAAGTCTGGAGTTTCTCAACAGATGAGAGGAGGGAGTTTGGGACAGGGAGAGTTTGGTGCTGGAAAGCGGAGGACATGCTCTGTTGTTACTGTTGCAAGTGGCCAGAAGATCATTGGAGCTTGTGGGGTATTTCCTCTCCCTTTGCAGAAACGTTGCTCACATTGCCTTTCTCTCTTTCCAGGTCTTTAACTGCTCTTGAGCTCTGATGCCAAAGCCTGGCATTGGGAAGTGCTGTTCCCCAGCAGACTCTTCCCTACTTTCTTCATGGAGGAAGGGGACGCAGGGCTCAAGATTTTTCCCTACAGACAGTCCTATGGAGGGGTCTGCTGCCTCATTACAGTTACTGTAACCCTTTCCGTCAATAAAACCCTGTATAATACTGCAGTCTTTTCCCTATTGGTGACAAATGCAGAGGTTCTTCTGACACCCAAGTTCCCTCTCAGGCACGACTCCCTGTTTTTACCCCGCTTCTTCCCTTTCTACCTAGCAGGCTTTTTTTCTGTGCTCCTGTTTCAGAAGGAAGCAGAAAACAAGTCATCATGAAAACTCAATTGCCATCCACCCTTTTCATCTCCCTGTTTCCTGCCCCTTTATCTTATGGAAACTGTATTGCCAATGTACCCCCAGGCTTCAAAGCTGTGGAAAATTTGGGTTAGGCTGTGGTTAGCGGTCATGAACGGAAGGAAGCAGAGGGTGTCCTCCAGCACATGCCCAGGTGTACCCATCTTCCCACAGGCCCTCCCGTATCCTTCAAAGGCGTGTGGGGCACAGCTGGATGTCCCAGCTGGACTTAAAGGCTCACTAAGGCCTGGTAGCGATACAGCCGCCCTACCACAGTGTTAGCTTTTCTTCAGTCTAATTTGCTGGTAAACCCAAGGATGTTGGAAGGGGCTGCCAAGCTGCATCAGTGCCTTGGACAGAGCTGCACTTGAGCTGTTCTGAGTCCATGGAGAAGGTCACCCCTCAGACTTAACCTCATTGAAAATCCTTCCCCCTCTAAAGCATTGTGAAATGCTTAAACTCAATGACTTTCGCCCTTGGCCGTTGCCTCCTCAGCCCAAGCAAGCTCCTGCATTGAGGCCAAATGCTTCTTTGTCCTGATGGAAAATTAGAGCCCTGTGGTGATCTGATTATGGGCACAGGACGAGATATTAACCCCAGCTAGCCCCTCCACACCTTTGGCTGCAGAATTTACCTGGGTTACCTTCAGGCATGAGGCTCTGTCCTTGTACTGATCCTGCTTCACACTTGTCTAGTTTGTTCTGCAGGTGAAACACTGGATAGGTAAAATGTGCGTTGAGGCTATGTGACAAAAAAATGCTTGTCTGCTGGCGCTCAGGAGATAAAACATGGGGTCTGATAGCTTCAGCCTAAGCATTGGATTATGGCTCCTGTTTGCCACCTTTTTCCTTTTAGCATTTCCAGCTGTGCTGCAGCCATTAAACCCACAAAAGTGTGAAACCTGGGGCTCCCAAGTCTCTTGCCTAACATAGCCTCTGAAAAGTGAGGTATGAGGGAGCAGGCTCTTTACTCTCGAAGGATGCTGTCTGGGTCTGTGGTAGGAACAGAGAATTCATGCCAGCTCTGGCACCACACCCCTCCTCCAGCCCCAGGTATTAAGCTGAGTTTGTTTACAGTGGAACCAGCTTTCTACTGATGGGGAGCAGGCAGCGGACTCAACAGCATGCAGGGATTGTAAATGAGCCACCGAGCTCTTCTTTCCCATAAGAAGGGCCCTCTTTGAGCCAGGCTCGTTGCAGACAGAGCCAGCGTGTTCAGAGGAGGGACAGCTCAGGGCCTCCCCTTTGCCACTGCAGCTGCTGCTGTTTGCAAGCTGCGAGTGCCTCCCTGTGGGTCTGTGTGATTCCATCTCCCCACGGTTTGGCTTTGGCGAGAGCTCCAGGCTGGGACCCTCCAGTGGCCACTTCTAAGAACTGCACGGGAGCCTGTGGAAAAGGAAGAACCGTGGGTTTTCTGTGGGGTTTCTTTTTTTTCCCTGATTTTTGTCGGCTTGCAATGCCTCTAGTTGCCATAAACTCAGCACTAGAATTCAGGTCCTATTAGAGCTACTCACACATCTGAATAAGCTTCAACAAGTCTGTAGACAAGCTCTGCTCCTTATAAAGACCATGTTTGGGTCCCTGTTCATGCTGTAGAAGAGGGCAAGAAGAGAGGCTGTTTTGTGTACAGGGCCATGTTTAATGAGAGATGGCACAAGTCGGGCAGGGTGTTTTCTCCAACAGAACCCCTAGAAAAGATGCAAATTCATCTCCTACCCATAGGTAGGTATTAAGGGGCAGGAGCTGGCATAGGGGAGAGGGTGCTAGAGATGGACCATGGCAACATCTCCTTCCCTGCCGATGTGAGAGGACTCTCTGGCCTGCTCCATCTTCCTCCCTTCTCTGTTGAGAAGTGAAAGGATTTTTCTGCACGGATTCACTGCCTGTATAACAGGGTGAAGAGGCCTACGAGCAAATTCAGAAATCTTACACACTTCTAAGATTTCTCCCCGTCACCCACCACACTTTATAATATATTGTCTCCCCTCCATTCCCCTGCCTACGCTACACATAGCTCAATCTTTCCTGCTGTACCCAAAACAACTCCCCCTAGACCCAAGAGCAGGCTGCGGTGAGGGGGCAGGAAGGGAGGGTGCCTTAACCTCATTCGACTTTGGCTTGTGGTCTAACGTCTGCTGTCCTTCTCCACACGCTGCTTCTCCTCCCTGCCACGTGCCACACCAGCCCTGCTCCCCCCACCCCCTGTTTTGCGCTCCACTTTCCAGAGGAAGTGGTTTCTGTGGTAGGGCGTAGAGTAGCATCGAAAGGTGACCCAGATCTCAATTGTGGCGTCATGGAACTGGTGGTGCGTCCTCTTCCTGCCCCACCTGGGCCATGAGACCCCTTCCACATCCTGTCCTACTGTGTTATTTCCTGCCTTTGCTTTGCACTGCGGTTTTTCTTTCTCGAAATAAACAAGAAAGCGCAAAGTGGTGATGGGGAGGGGGCACATTGTGGTGGTGGGAGATTGAAAGCCTAATATCTGAAAGTGTCTTTGAACTAGACCTACAAATTCAGTGTTTTGCAGATCACATGCTAAGAGTCACTTCAGTAAAATCATATGACTTTATCTGGACACTCATCCCCCGACTCGGCAAATCTTATCACTGGGGTCATTTAACCTGGAAGAGAAAAGACTGAGATGTGGAAACAGAGGCAGCACACTGTCCTTCCTCCTTGACCATAGAGCTAGGAGTGGGTTTGAAGTGCAACACAAAAAATTTAAGATGGATATTAATTTTAAGAAGTGATGCTAAGGGTAAATGAGCATGGAAACTTTTCTTCCACGTCCCTGAATGTTTCTGGAATGAGGTTAATCAGTTGGAAATCTATGAAATGCAATGACTTGCTTTGTAATTCAAATATGGTTTAGGCAGCTTCATCAAGCTGTTCCCCTGTGACATGGCAGACCTCATCATGAGTGAAATGTAAGCTTCAAGAGCTGCCTGGAATCTAGCATTTAAAGAGCTGTGGGCTTTCTATAGCTGGAGAGAAATGAGAGTGACTGTTGTGTCAAGGGAGAGACAAGAGAATGAATCCCTGAACATCTGTACTATAAAATAATCAGGGTAATAGACCCGGAAAGTTTGAAGTTGTTCCTTGGCAGGAGGGGTCAGTAACTCTCTGTCACGCTGTGACAGGCCACCCGCTAAATGGCCAGGTGGCAGCACCACGGCAAGAGGCCAGGGAGACTTTGTTGTGTTGCTGCTCAGCACTGTGGAGTCAGATCCTGTGGGAGGGATGCTGGCACGGTCTTCACACGGGGACCCTCTCCCACATGAAGCACCAGGGCTTTTGGCTGAAAACATTTCAAGCATGAGCCTTTCCAAAACCAGAGTTCCTTGCAATGGCTGTGAATCCATCAGCGTGAGAAAAATCCCGTGAGGGGGAATCACCCGCACCAGTCTGGAGAGTCTCTCCCTGCCACTCCATTTGGGCAGTGGTGTGAGGTACAAGCAAGGTTCAAGCTTTGCAGGGAGGGTGTGTTTCTTTCAGAGGACCCTTCTCATTTCTCCCTCCAGAGGAATCTCTGGTGCTTCAGAAGAAGATGGAGAAATCGATGTCACAAAAGGAGAAAATTTCCTTTCCAGTCTTGCCAGTGACAGGCTGAACCTGGAGACACAGGCCAGTCAGTTGGTGTCATTAATGCAAAGCAGGTACCTTGTTCTCCAGTGACGCTTGGGAGTGGGGGTCATTTAGAGACAGGACACTTCAGGCTCCTGTGTTCCCCATAGCAGTAGACATCTGCCTTCAAGAACCTGGACCGCTTACTAGTCCTCTCACTGTGGGCAAGCTGTATTTTACCATTGTCTTCACACAGCACAGAGTCTACTCTTGGAGGAGAGGTGCTCTCCCCCGTTCTCCCTCTGAGCCAGCCGTGCTGTTCTCACCCAGACACAGCAAGGATGGCCTGGAAAGGGACTTTGTAGCTATTCCCCCCCTGTGGTGGATCCAGCCAGTTATTGCAAACAGTGCCTGGTGGCCAAGGCAGGCTGGAGAGGAGAGTTTGGACGCCCCTTCCCTCCTTCACCCCAAAGGCCAGGCTCATTCCTAAAGCTCATCTGAAGGGTAAAACAAGTTCCTCAAACTACAGATACAAACAAGTTTCTTATTTTTGAGAAGAATTGTTTAATAGCAGCCAGAGGCCTAAAGAAATGCCAAGACATCAGTATGGTTGCCAGTACAATTCAAGAATTAGCAGCATGCGAATTTCACATGCATGCACTGTTTCCAAGGAGTACCCACATGGACAGGTAAATATTTCAGTATAGTTTTATGCAGTGATTATAAAAAGAAATAGGGAAATTTAGCGTTGTTAGAACTAAACAAAAAGAACAGAAGTAGTTTGTATTTTTACTAAATACAAAGCCAAATCTTAAGCTGGTTTAAACTCAGAAAATGTTAAGGCCAGATAAACTTTAAAAAATACTAAAAACCATTCTTTTGTTCTGTGATAATGAAGTGAGAATTTCACTGAATTCAGGACTTCAGGGAGACCTAGCAGCATATCTTTTAGGGGAAAAAAAAAAGATACCTTGCTCTGATCTAGCAAAAGATAGCAGAACATGGTGCATAGCACCCTGAATAAGACTCCCTTTGCTTTTCAGAGTGTTTCATTTGCAACTGAAGTGGCGTCTGTGGGGGTGCACTCTAAAAGACTTGCATACCTGAAAGCTACCAGAATATGAAAAATTCACATTCAAGTGGTATTTAGCTTGCAGTGTTCAACAAACAACACTGCCCCAAGCAGAATTTGTGTGTCATTTTAATGCAAGTAATAGTGATGTTTGGCGATTTATAGTTATAGCAAATTATGCTTCATGCAAAAAGAGGCATTGTCATGCTAAATGAATCAGGCATCTAGGGGAGCAGAATGCTGAAAAATTTAAGCTTATTTTTGAATAGCTTTATAACATTGCAAATAAAGCAATTTAGACTATAATGGCTGGCGTGATATACAGAAACAGCAAGTGATATCCCTTGCAACAGGAATGCCTGTGTTCCCTCTTGCACACGATGCTCTAGTAAAGATTCCTCAGCAGATTTTTTTGGTACTTCAGGACTGCACCATTTGGTTACTTTCATTCCTGTAACAAAAATAAAGGTATGTTAAATCATTATTTGGGATACAGTTGCAGCTACGCAATTGTAGACCTGAAGTGTCTAGGCAATAGAAAGAGGAGGAAGAGACACTGGGCCAAAACTAATATATTAGGTCTGAGGTCTTAAAGTCAATAAGCATCAAACTTTCCCATCTGGAGACTGGTCAGGAGATGAATCTGATGGATGAATGCAGACAAGGGAAGGGATGGATGTAGAAATAGAAGGGAGAGATGTCTAGAAAGAAGAAAAAAGTTAAATTTGCACATGGATAAGGAAAAGTAAATAGACTTGAGAGGTGGGCGAAAACAATGATATGGCCAAAAGAATGAAGGGATTTTACTGTTGGTAGACAAAAGGTGTATGGATAGACTGCGTAAACAGTTATTACAGAGAGAAGGAACATTCATAGCTAATGAACTGATCCAGATGTTTTCTGTCAGAGGCCTTACCACCCCCCATGCATACTCACTTTTTTTTCCACATAAGCGTCGTCATTAGCACATTAAAAATTATTCCTTTCATTAAAATTATTTTCAGGCCCAGCTGTGACAAAGACAGCAAGTTCAGGTTTTCATCTGTAAAAGTAACAGAGAATGAAAGTCACAAGAGCACTGAGACATCCTTGCTTCTAGACAGACTTAAAAGCACTTCTTAATGAAGCTGTTCCACTTTGTGTGATTGAATCAGCTAGTAGGATAGCTAACAAGACAGTGAGCAGGACTGCCTCACTGAGAGACTTTAATTTCTTCCAGTTGGTGCTTCAAGGGCTGGGTTTTCATTCAATAACCACTTAAGTATCCAATATGCAAGTCTGCCAAACATCTAGCTGTTTTTAAATATAGTGTATTATGAACTCAGGATGCTGAAGGTGTCCCTCCTTCCTCTCCCTAAATTTTTTTAAGATGGGCAGGGGGAAAACAAGTTAAATTTTATTCAAAGAACACAAAGTCTATTTGAATTTTCTATTAATCTTAAGTTACAAAGCCATTTTCATTTGAAAATACATTGATCTGTATTGGGGAAGCAGGGAGCTGTCATCAAAAAGCCATTTTATGTTTATCTTTGAAAACTTCGCTCTGAAATGGCTGGTCGAATCAGCCAAGCTTACTAATGAGTATTTTTCTGAAGTGGTGTTTTGGAAACATTTGGCTAACTGGTTTCTTTTCAGCAAGGCTGCATGTTTGCAAAAGTACAGCTATTCTGCAAACAGGGCAAGTGCAGAGACAGGCTCAGCTCCTTTGAACTAGCAGGAACAGCAATTGCTTGGGCTGCAGCACTGGCTAGTATACTCCCACAGCCATGAGCTGAAGCAAAGCTTGCTCAGATGCACCGTGTCTTTAGTGCAACCCTGCTTCTGAGCACACACTGCAGAAACCACCTGCTTATCTTTTGATTCATTAGGTGTTTGTGTACCCAAAAATAAAAACAACTCTTTTGAAATCTGAAATGCAGACAGACATCCAGTAAGGCTGACTCATATCAGTACCTTAAATCATTATGTGATGGGGAGTAGTTGTTTGACTAGTCTTAGCAAGAGCATGTAGGCACTGGCTACACTGGTCACATAAAATTACCAGCTCAGAACTGGAAGACTACATTAACCCAATGACTTCCAGCCTTGATCTTTAAAGCCTGTGGGGCCCTTTTGGAAATTTCCAGTCTGGGCTTTTTGCTCCAACAGGAATTCTGCAAACAGGAAACATTAGCAAAAACTTGGGAAGACATTTCCTTTAATCAGGCCAAGATTTACTCCTAAAATGCTGTGTTACATACCTGTCCTGAAGTGTAGAGACATCCCTGTAACACAGACAGTACTGGCACCTGCGGATAGTAACAATAAATTTAATTAGTAACAGAAACTTCTTATAACAGTACTAATAACAGTGTTTAATAACAGTACTTCCTCAGAAGTTCATAAAGATATCTCTACTTAGAAGGGCTAGATTAGAGTTTCTGGCCAGTAAACCCTCCCATAAACACTCATTTCTGCTGTTTTCAGGGCAAGCATAAAGTATGATCTAATCAAATTTTAGTGTCCCATCAGACAAAGGAATTTCAAGCTTTATATCCCCCACAGTGTGATTTTAAGATCTCTCTGCTGTGACTGTACCAGTCTACTGACCCTTAATCTTGTTTCCACCAAGGAGGAAGGCAAAAGAAAACAAGAGGCAACAAGGCAACATTCCTCTGGAGTGTGGGAACATAATTCAGCATTGCTTGCAGGGTTGGGAGATGTGAACAAGTCCTGCTCATACTAATAGCACAGAGACCAGAGTACCTCTAGCCCTGTACACACATCCAACAATGCCATTACCACTTTCAGGATCCTCGCCCTCCAGTTCTCCAAAGCCCTCATGATTTGCACCACACTGCATTTCATCTTTCTTGGCCCAGTAGGTTGACAGGTAGCTCGCTTCCTGTTTGTTCTCAGATGTTGCCACCTCCACAACAGCATCTGTCTGCTTATCAGCCGAGTTAAGAGTAAGCTTTTCAGGGGAGTAGTCTGTGATAAGGCACATTTCCAAATCCTCATCATCTTTAGAGATCAGCCTGTAGACTGAAGGAGATGGAGTAACATCTGAAAACGGAGAAGAGACATTAGATGAGAGTGCACAGTCATAGTTCCTTCAGTCTTAACATACAGACACTTAGGTATGGAGATTTTTCCATGATTCCAGTGGGAAGTTGCCTGATCATAGGGATCTTGTGCTAGGACACCATTAGAGAACCAAGGCATCCACAGCAGATGATGCAGGAGCTACATGAGACTTATGTTGACTTATCTTGTGTGGGAGACACAGAGAGTGGTCAGGCAGGATCCCTAGTGCATCTCAAACGATACTCATGTGGGCATCCACACCCTAGATGTCCATATCTAACCTAGTCCTTCCTCTCTATAACAGCTCATTCAACTCTACTCTGCAGCCTGGGCTTCCTTTTGGATCTTGGCCTGAATGCGTTCAGGAATGTGTATAACAGGCAGAGAGAGCACTCTCTTCTTGCTTCACTGCTACGAGATGTAATGTGTCTGGAGAGAACTGAGCAGCCCAGGGGCATTCTGCCTTTTCTGCAAATGTGTAGTCAAATCCACCACTGACATTCAAAATCCCACTTCCTCCACCTGAGGGACAGTGGATAAACTACCAAGTCTTAAGGGTGTCCACATTTACCACCAGTCTAGCTAATTGTGTTCCTATAGGAGAAAGCTAGGAAAGTCACTGCAAAGTAGGAACACATGGTTGCATTTAGGGAAAGAAAGATGAAACAAACAAATGTTTCATTATGTTCTACCACCTGACAGAGCAATGCAAAATTTTTTTACTAAATTTTACCCTGCAGAAGAGGGGTTTGGGGAACTAAAGGCTGCAGATATAAGACACCTGGGGTTTATTTCTGTTTTCTTGCTTCAAATTCTGCTAGCACGTCAGTTAGACTAGGATTTTCCACACATATCAAAACAGTACCTGTGGTTAAATTCTTTTTGCACATTTAGCTTTGTAAACTTGTGCTCTAAGCATACATTTCACCTTGTCCAGCTCTTGAAGTCTGATTCTTTGAGAAGGTGCTTTCCTAAATCTTTGTTCATGCATAATAGTAAAATGTTATGGGCATTGCAGTACTATAATGATGAACAGATGAAATATCATTAAAGACATACTGTAGCCAAGATGCAGATTTGGGGCTCTCAGCCACCTTCTGGCTGCATTTTCCATTGGACTTCACAATCACAGGTTTGAACTGGAGCTTCAGTTCACATTTATAAACTGACAAAGTGTTATCATGTAGGGTTGAGAGTTTAGATTAATATTTGCTTTGTCCCTGTTCACACACCACACTGATAAATATTGTAGAAATACTAAAGACAGCTTAGCTCCCAGATGAAGAAGTTTTAATTTCTCCCCATGGGAGAAGTTTGGACTAAATCTTGGCTTTTAGAAACTGTCTCAAAATCTTATGCAAGTGCAGACCCTAGTTCTATCACTGAGATAAATGCTTTTCATCTGTTCAATTGCCAGTTGTCAGCACCTTAGAGAAATAGCCATACTTCTTTATTAGTATGATTTCAGAAAAAACAAATCCACAAAGCTTAATGATTCGTTCTCTGGCCCATCTCCTGAATTGCAGTTCATCTATCCCAGCTTTGCCCTGGCTTTGAAAAACCTGATGAGACTGTCTCTTTCCCAACTACACAGAATACGGTCTAATGTATGTTCTGACTCCCTCACCTCCGCTCTCCACCTCCCATACTCCCAGTTATTGTTTGGGAAATAGATTTCAGTGATGGTTTGTTAGGGAGAGGAAGACAGGAGCAGATAAAAAGCTTGATGGTAGATCCCTGTATACAATACAGATGAACCAGAGTACTTCATTGTCATGGAGTACATGGATACGAAAAAGAGGAGGAATTGATCAAGCTGTTCTGCTTCTCTCTCATAATGAGTACTATGCTTTCTGAACAGCTACATGACCACCTCTCTCCAAATTAGGGTGTTTTTCTCCCTTTCAGTCTGTGCAATGCTTTTATCTTGAACAGATAAAAAAATAAGGTCTCTTTTTGCAGGCAGCTTCTGCAGCACCTTTTTTGCAAAATACTAATTTCTCATTCTTGCTCAGAGTGGCTGCTGGCTTTGTTCTGGTACTAGAGTCTTTTTCCGATCAGTTCCTTTGCATATTTGCACGCTGTTATGAAAGGTTGCAGATAGCAGTCTTGGTAAATATCAGCTATTATAACCACAGCACTGTGACCTATGTTTCCTGTTATTCTGTCTTAATGAGTTGGCGATGTGTTGGAGATGCTGTATTGATATTTATGACCTGTATCTGCAGGAAAGCTTGAGAAGTAAATCATGATACTCTGAGCTGTCCACCCTGCCTAATTTAATATTTACTGAAGGATATCTTCCAGGTGGAAGAAGAGGAGCTGTTGGAATGCTCTTCCTGACCAGTCTACAGAGAAAGCCAACTCCAGAGGCTGATTTCAGGGAGAGAGCAGTAGAAGCCTGTTCCAATATCAGACTGAGACCTATGCCTTTTTTTCCAAACAAGTTGCAGTAGAAATCTTGAACTGGTTTAACACACAGCCTGTATTATACAGAGGTTTATCTCATTCTCCATTCCCTCCAAAGCAAACTCTCTGAATCTCTGGTCAGACTGGAATTGGTGTTGATAGAGGTCTTTGATCCTCTTACCATTCCTCAGCCTGAGACATGATATTCCACAGCTAGAGTCAACCTAGAGCTATTGCCCAACTCAGAGGAAATATATACCCCCTCACACACTCATACAGGCTAATCTTGACCCCAGAGGAGCAACTCTAGTGACTTAACAAGCACTTTAGTTATGTTTGCTGGCTGTCCTCCAATGGAGGTTCCAAAAGGTCTGCCAGAGCTCCTTTGTGAAATCTACCAGCCCTGCATGGATGCTAGGATGTCTACAGCAAGACTAGATTGCTGTACCTGAACCCTTCTCTAGACTTCCAATGCTCGTGTCTGGAGGCACTCAGACAAAAGAAGCCAGATCTGGGTCCAGCATCAGCCAAGCCATCCAAAGTACAAAGACTCTGTGCAGAGATTCAGTATTTGCAAATGTGAATATGCTGCTTCACTTACAGGGTTCTGGCATAATTCTGGTCTCCATCCCAACATGTTTTTGTCATTGCCTCTGTAATTATACTTGGGGAAGTCAGACTACCAATCTTTCTCGCAAACCTTTAAAGGGGAAGGTTTCTAGCTGAAGCAAAACTAAAGCTGAATTAACAGAGGAAGATACCCAGTATGTGAGGAGAAATCAAGTGTTCAATGGACTAAATAGTTCTCTAGTACCAAAACAGGATAAATCCTGGGCTTATAGCATATGTTCACATTAAGGAAAAGTTGAGATGAAGTTTCTTAAATTTCATATTGGGAAGCAATACCCTATTTGTGTTCATGTATAGATTTATTCATGAATCACCTAAACTGCGGGAGAGATTTACTATGATCTCTGCTGCTCCTTTCAACAATGTTAGTGAAAGATTTTGGGGGGCAGAAGGAGCAATTCTGCTTATCTAATCCACTCTTTAAAGCTCACAGATGAATGAGATGGCTTAACCCATCTGTGTAACAGTTGTCTAGAAACAAAAAGACTTGAAGTGGCTGCTCATGAACCTCCTGAGAACCTCTGTCATTTTCACAAAATATTTTTGCATGCTTTTTCTTCCACAGTCAGAGTGGGTTTTAATTGCCAGAACAAGTTTTCAATTTTATACACCAGAGATTTAGTTTCCAGAAAAAAATTCATAGAATCATAGAATGGTTTGGGTTGGAAGGGACCTTTAAAGGTCATCTGGTCCAATTCTCAATTCAAATAATTTCAACTCAAAAAAAAGAAACTTTCTGAATTAGAGATTAACTATTCATGTAGCGCCAGCCAAAAAAATCACATTTGTTTAATGAGTAAGAAGAAAATACATTCAAAAGAATCAACCTAAAATCCCTGTCTAAAAACAGGTGGAAGATCATTTTTATGTTGATATCAAATAGTCAAAAGAACTTTTGATCTTACACGTGTGGAATTGCCTCAGATGCAGATGTCTATTTCACACCAAAATGATATCCTGGTGTTAATATGGAACAGAAAGCTCAAACTTACTTGGGGTAACAAGAAGTTGGGTCCCAGTTCCAAATGTGAGTTTCACATATCCCTGATTGGCACATTGGTGTCAACCTCTACAAAAATGTAGACAGGTTTTCCCAACGCATACTGACAACCAGGTCAACAGACATTCCAGAGCAGGGAATAACTCAAGGGAGCAATGACGAAACACATTGATTTAAGTCACCATCAAAGTACCAAAGAAAGTTACTAGAAAATTATCAGGATCAGAAACAGGGAAATCAAATAAAAAAATGTTCATTCATTCACTGGTTACAATTGTCTATTACACCTTTCGGGGCAATACTAGCAACAATCTGTTTTTCCATCTGTAACATCACCTAAAATTCCTGTTCACTGTGTCATGTAGTTAAGGCTGCTGCCTTTCAGTCCAAGTTTTCTCCTGAATGTTTCACCATTTACTACCCACCTGGCTTGATCACCAGCAAGGTTCCTTTTCCTAATATCAGCTTGTATCCTTCTCCACCCCCATAATTCACACGACCCAGGAAACCTTTGCAAGAACCCCTTTGACCTTGGTTACAGTCATCTCCTTGCAGGTTTCAGTGGCATATTGTGACCCTGTCTAGATCTTAGAGCTTCACAGGCAGTTGCAAAGGCAATCTGAGCCTTCTAACTCTATTACTTCGGGATTCATATACTCTCACTTACTTAGATACGCAGTAGCAGGAGTAAGCATTAAGTATGGCCTTGTAGCTGTGACAGCTTGGCAAATTTGGATTCAAGTCCCAGTCGCAAACAGAATCCACTTGCAATATTTGTGGATAATACAGTATCTGTACATCAGAAAAACCAGCTAAGAGGCAGTCCCATTCCCATTCCAACACTATTATTAAAAATGTTATAAGTATACTGTTTCTTGGTGGGATTCTGCTACAAGCAAAGACCAGCTAAAATGATGATAATCACCATAAGTGGCTATTTTCTAAATCATAGAATCATAGAATCATAGAACGGTTTGGGTTGGAAGGGATCTTTAAAGGTCATCTAGTCCAACCTGCCTGTAATGAGTAGGGACCTCTTCAACTAGATCAGGTTGCTCAGAACCCCGTCCAACCTGACCTTGAAAGTTTCCAGGGATGGGGCATCTACCACCTCTCTGGGCAACCTGTTCCAGTGTTTCATCACCCTCAGTGTAAAAAATGTCTTCCTTATATCTAGTCTGAATCTATTCTCTTTTAGTTTAAAACCATTACCCCTTGTCCTATCGCAACAGGCCCTACTAAAAAGTCTGTCCCCATCTTTCTTATAAGCCCCTTTTAAGTATTGAAAGGCACAATAAGGTCTCCCCAGAGCCTTCTCTTCTCCAGGCTAAACAACTCCAACTCTCTCAGCCTTTCCTCATAGGAAAGGTGTTCCATCCCTCTGATCATCTTCGTGGCCCTCCTCTGGACCCAATCCAACAGGTCGATGTCTTTCTTGTACTGAGGACCCCAGAGCTGGATGCAGTACTCCAGGTAGGGTCTCAGCAGAGTGGAGTAGAGGGGCAGAATCACCTCCCTCAACCTGCTGGCCACACTTCTTTTTATTCTGGGCTGTGCGTGCACATTGCCGGCTCATGTCCAGCAATATAAATGTTATAGCCATTCTTGTATTTCAGTGCATTTTCATCTGACATATCATCCATGACTTTGCTTGAGGCCAGTGGAAGTGGTATGGATTTACCCTTAGAAAAGAACAAATCCACATGACTTACTTGACAGAAGAGCAAAAACAGGCTTTGTCTTAGCTTATCACAGGAATGCAATTGATGGAAGAGCACTGAAAGCACATGCCTGCCTGCAGCTGCCTTGAGGAAGACTGCTTGGACAGCCTGCCGTGGAATAAATTCCACTGGTTAATGTGAGACCTCAGGCTACTATGCCTTTGACAGCTGCCGTTTCCCAGATCTTGGTGTGTACCCACAACAATCTCGCAAATTAGGCAAAAAATCAAGATTAATGTACCTGGCGAAACCAGAAGTCTCGTCCCAGTTCCAAATGTGAGTTTGTAACTGCTTGCATAATCACACAATAGCACAGGCCTCTACAATATCCAGAGTGGTATTGAATGGAGCCTTCAACAATGGAATACTCCACCAAAAGAAATCCTATTTATCTCTATGATTAGACAGATCCATCTATCTAGGACTTTTCTTCCGAATGACTTTCTTTTCATGTGGTGTTTTGCATCTTTCAAACTCCCAAACACCTGTTCTTTAATATTCCCCTCCATCATATTTATCCCATTGCTTCCAGAAAGCCACCTGCATCACAAGTTCTATTCTTCATCTCATTCCTTGTTTATTTAGTCTGCCAGTCAGATTCCTCTCTCAAAAATTAGTTTCTTTACTGTTACTTCACAGCTCACCTAGTGATGGCTGGTGTAGTACAAACTCCATCATCCCATTCTCTTGGATTTGCCATCTGAATTAGTCAAGAGTGATTCCAGAGCAAATTTGCCATCTAGCTTTTAAGTAGAAAGAACACTTTTTGGTATGCAATTTCTTTGTGGCAGGGAGACCATTGCTTATTCTGCCATTAAACACTGAGGTTTCAGTATGTATTTGGGAAGCTGTTAGGTTCCACAGTGTGACCACAGTGAGATCTGGAGCAGTTGCATACAGACATGAGCATAATGGTAAATCTGGGGACATGTAAATGAACTCAGGCAGAGCCTTGATCTATAGCTCCTTTAGCTTGCTGATAGCTCCATATAAACGTGAGATTCTTATTTTTCTCAGATGTTTTTGAACAGGGTCAGGAGGGTCATTTGAAATATGAGGAATTTCCCCAGAGATTTTCAGAATGAATAGTTTCCTTATATTGCTGTGGTTTTTAACTTTCAGAATAAAATTATTTTGAAATTATCTTAACAACCACTACCGTTTTAAGAAATGGAAACATTACTTTTCAAGAGTAAACCCAAAGCATTTAGATATTAAATGCTCCTAAAAGTATTCTTAAGAAATTTGGAAAAACTGATACATTTACAAAAAAATATTGGTGTCTCAGGATCTGCCTTAGTTTCTTTCCCTTTTCCAAAGAGTTTCAGAGAAGAGAAGAGGTGTGGGGGTTTGGGGGGATTTTTTTTCAGATGCTTGTGGCAGCAGCTGTCAAAGCACAAATTTTTTCATGCTTTTTTGTTCAGAGAAAATTGTTTTGTGGTCAAGGTCACCTTTCCATCTTTCCACAAAAGTCATTCAGTAATGAACTTTGCTTCTTGACCTCTTTCCCCTCTGCCTGGGTATCTATTCCACCTCTAGCTTTTAAGACTTGTCACACTGTTCTCCAACAGTTTTAGAGCTTCACTTCTAATGTGCTCCAAGCTTCACATGAGTGTTGAAGGCCAAGGTAATTTCACAGTATTCAACACCAGTTGGCTGTGATTACAAACTTGGTATAATTCTCAAGAATAAGCTTGCTTCCTGAGCTTCCAGTATTTATGTAATGTTTCACAATATGACAGGAATCCATCTCCTATCATTACCGTTTTATCAAGGATCTCCAAAACAAAACCCAATATGCGCTTATATTTTGCATCCACATACAATTAGGAGTCTTGTTATCTTAAAGTATTAGCATCCACACACTGGAAAAGTCCTTCTTACCTGCTACAGCTTTATGAGACTAGTCTCACCACTCTGCATTTTGCTGGCCCATGCTGGCCTTCACCATTTCTCTTTGCTTCTTGTCTACATGAGGATTTTTGATTTAGGAGCCCACTTCCTGTTGACTTTCCAAGAAAAATCCTCCATACGTAAAACTTCTGGTATGGCTAGTTCATCATCAGGAATAGGGTGGGAAAATGTATATGCAGCCATGGAAATCCTTGCTCTTATACCAGTTGAAAATTTATAGTCCTACTCCTAATATACTGTGGAGTGATGAAATAGGCAAAATAACTGTCAAAGTGAAAGAAGTACTTCCAAGAGGACTCACATCTGAGAATTCTCACATACCTGGAGAAACCATGAGTTTGGTTCCAGCTCCAAATGTAAGTTTGCCGTAACTCACAGTATTACACTGTGACACTATGCTTTGCAAAATGGTGCACTGGTATGCACGTGTGCTGGATTAAGACTTGAGAACATGGCAATGCAAGAATCTTATTGGAATAATGTAACCAACGTTATTGGCCACATCCTCAGCACATCTAGTGAAATAAACACTTCCTTCAGCCACATTCCTCTGCCTGCTTAATAATTCCTGACACTCACTAGTCTAGCTGTTGTCCACCACCCAGTCAGTCATCTGTTTATTCTTTCCTCTGTCTCCACACAATAGCAGCATCTGTCAATCAGCGTGTGCATATACAACTTTCCAGACAGTGTTTAGAAGCTTTCTGACTGCTGCTTTTGAGTCTCACCAGTCTGTGTTATCTTTGTGCTCTGTTCTCTTGCAATGTCCACCGTCCTTTGCAGGCTGCACTTCATGTTGTATTCATTAATACTTGCTGGATTCCACTCGGGGGGGGGGGGGGGGGGGGGGGGGGGGGGGGGGGGGGGGGGGGGGGGGGGGGGTGCCACTACCAAACGTGAGCTTGTATCACACCCTGACGTCTGCACAGTGGTTCAGCACACAACAGAAATCTCCCTTCCATCCGCTCCAGAACTAGGTGTTCCACAGCAGCTCAGGTTCAGCAGTGATGTTTATACAGCTACACACACACAAGCAAGCACTCTGTAAGTGCAATATATAGTCAATTTCCCATTATCCAGAGCCACAAAGAACCTGAGTTGCCCTAGATAGCAGAAGAACCTGAATAGTACGATTATTGTGAGAAGGGCTGAAAAGACTAATGCAGAAACATGAAATACCAGAAATTGAATTCAGGCCATGCATTCACAGAAGTTTGCATCTGAGCTAGTAAATGTAAAAACAAAACCAACAAAAACAACAACAACAACAACACCCAAAACCCCCCACAACCAAACCACAAAGAGAAACCAGTTGGAGCCAAACTTGGGTAATTTAGCCAAGTGTGTCCAAATGCATCCTCTTAGTTTGCAGAACTAGATAGTTTTGCATGATCAAAACTGGTTTAACATGCGGAAGCTCTGTAAACCAAGCCATATGTAACTGGAAAAATGCAGTCACACAAAAACGGAGATCAGGGCACATTGCATCAAAACCTCACTCGCTGGTTACTGTCAAGCCCAGAGTCCTTCTTTTAAGTTGACCCATAAAAGACCCTTGTCCCTGAAGAGCTTGTAAATTAAATGGAGAATGATATCATAGTTAATTCATTAGTTAATGAGCAAACAAAATCCAAGCACCAGTGACACTTCTCTCCCATTCTTCCTGTAAAACCTAGACCGCAGTTCAGTTTGCTCTCCATCCTATAGGGAAAATGGGATTTAATTTCTGAGAAAGCAGACATAACATCTAAGCCACAGGTGAAGTATTTATAATTCCTTTCACTTTCTTCCAGTGGGAAAAAAATTGGTTTGGCTGTCTTCTAAGAGCCTTTTACTTTTCTTAACTATTTTTCCTTTTTTGAAAGTCAAAAATCTTCTGAAGAGTCTACAGTTCTGGCTGAAAATTTACTTGGGATTTAATTACTGAAGTAGTGAAAAATTTTACTTGAGGTTTCTGACTCAAATGCTCGGGAAAGTTTCTTAAGTGTAAGTATATACTCACAATTTTCAGAGGAGGAAAGAATTAATTTTTTTTATTTGCTTCAGTGTTGTTGCATTGTATATCTCCAAATCCAAGCAGCTATCAGGAAATCCCCCCTTGTTTATAGTTAGGGAATAATTTTCTTATTCATAATTAATTATTTCATATTCATTATTCCAGATGAAGGGAAGATACAGACTACAGAGTTTTCTGGGAATATTTTTCAAACCTGAGTGTACCTAATCTATAGTTAGGCATTTACCTAACTTGCAAAGTTCACATACCTGGAGAAATAAGAAGGTTAGTTCCTACTCCAAACATGAGTTTATTAAAACTTCTCGAAGGAAAACCACGACACAAAGCTTGCTTAGACAATGTTGCAAGTGTGAAACTACTCACACTGGGACAATAAGTTGCATGCACCTACTGAAGTTGCCAGTTTTTACATCTTCTCTCAGAGGAAAGCCACACAGCTTTTGTAATTTACACTGTTGCTCTGTGGACCTTCTCTCCTGTTCTACAAGATCCAGCAGATACTATAGTAACCAAGAGATCACTGTTACTAGTTTTTGGCAACTGCCTGCTTCTGAACTGCATTTCGCTACTCTTAGTAAACATTAACCTTGGGTTTGGGTGGATTGAATTTTTCCACTGAACAACTCAATGTCCCAAATCTCAGAAATCTTACTTGGTTTTACCACGAGCCTGGTTCCATGTCCAAACCTAAGTAGGTAGGTATTCATAGACACTGTGGTGTTTGCCATAGCAAAAACCTTTGTACACCCCTATCCACCCCAATCCACCTGAATAACTTTCCTCAAGGAAGTCCCATGATTTCCCATGCACACACTTGCAATGCATTACATCTTACTTCCATGTCCATTGCTTATTCTTCTTCCTCCCTGCACTACAGTCTCATTAATACCACAAGGAAGAGCCACAAGGCAATTCCCTTTCCACCTCCAGCCTTGACAAATCCAAACCTGCACCACTCCCTAAAGACCATTAGATTTTTTTTCACATCTCTGTTCTTGTATTTCACTTACTTGTTTTCACTTTTCACTTGCTTCCTTTCCCCAGGATGGACTCTTTTCTGGCGCACATTGGTGAAACATAAAGTCTACCACTTCTTTCCAGGGAATACTAAAACCATCCCAAATTGGTCCACAGAGCCACTGCACTGTTATTTTTGAAGCTAGAGTACAGAATCCTCCATATTGAGTCCACTTTGACTCAGAGAAAAGACAGCTCACCTGAGGCAACAAGAAGTTTGGTTCCACTCCCCAGTGTGAGTTTTCCCCATCCTCCAGAACTAGCACTGTGTGACAGGCCGTTACAAAATGGTCTGTCACATTCATTCAGCCACCTCAGTGGATGTTGGAGGGCTTGGATACATTCAATCATGGATATGCCTCTGAGAGAAGCTATAAATACCCATACAGTTTTCCACAGACCTCCTCTAGCTCTCTCTGCCAAATACCTTTTTCCATGTTCAAATGCATGGGAATGACTAGATTTGATTACAGTCACCTCAGGTATCAGAGACGGGAAGAACCTACTCCTTAGTTAGCAGGGAACAGTTTATGTAACTTGTGTTATTATGTCCCAAATATGGTGCCTACAATTAGTCATTGCAGATGGTTTCCCAGCCTGAGGCTCTTCCCACTAATCCTCCTTTCCTTCCTCATTGTCTGATATTTGGTTGCTGAAGAGCATTCAGTGCTTTCATTATAGCATGATTATTATCTTGCTGTTAACAAGGGCTGAGCCACACTGAATCCCAGGTAGAAAGCCAAGAAAATATGTTTCTACAAGGTCACTGAATATCCAAGTAGTATTCAGATGCATTTCAAAACAACCCATTACAAGGAAGTTTCTTTCAGTAAATAATGGAATAATCCCAGTTCCTCAGACCCCGCCTTCATCATTTTCCCATGCAATGGCCTGAATACTTACTGGGGTTTTACTGACCATTTTGTTCCTTTGCCAAAGCCGAACTTATTTACTGACTCATCATTTGCATCATGATGCAGAGCTTATTAAAAAAAAAAAAAAAAAAAAAAGAAGTTTTGCTTTCCAAGCCAAAACATTCTTTTCCTTCTCAATCTCCAAGACAAAGATGACTTTGTCCCTGGTTTTCCTAAGTAAATGCAAATGGCTACTAACACTGGTATTCTGAAGAAAAATACGGGGGAAAAATCCACTAATCTCCTCATACCAGGTCAATTTTCACAAGCACCAGCTGAGTGAAGTCTTCTTTTACACAGAACTTTCATCATTAAGTACTTTATTATTCTTCATTGTTTGGTTGTCATTTTGCCTGTGATGCAGCATTCCCCACCGGATCAAGAGCTCAGGTAGTATTTAGCCAGTTCTAGCACAATCAGGCACTGACTTGTAGTACAAAGGTAACAGTCCAACTACCAAGATAAGTGGAGAAGACAACTGTATTTCTGTCTTTCAATGACACATTAACTGTCACAACAGCAAATCTTCCCAATTGCTCAGCTTCTCCTATGGACAATTCTAAATCCAGAAGGTAACCAAAACATGCATGCACACCCTGCTTAGCATCTTTCTTAATTTAAAAAACAGCCTTGCCTCCTCTCAAGTGTGAATCTGGAGCCAGTGATCACTGTTTCTCTGCTCAGAAAAAAAATGTGTTCATAGAGATTGTTTTTCACAAATTCCAACCTTGCTTGCCCCCCATTTAAGGTTTCAGGTATGCATCAGACAGCTCAGAAAAAAGACTGCACAGAATTTTATTTTTTTCCCCTCACCTTAGATATGATTGATAATGTGGGCATTTTTTAAAGGCTTTTGCAGCAAAGCCAGGAGAATTTACCTTAGCCCACAGAGTCACAGAATCACTTAGTTTGGAAGGGATATCCTTGGAGGTGTTCAAAATCCAACTGGACAAAGTCCTGTGCAACTTGTTTCAGTTGACACTGCTTTGATCAAGGAGTTTGGACTAGATGATCTCCAAATGTCCCTTCCAACCTCTGTGACTTTCTGATCCGATGAATGCTAAACTTCAAAAAACCTCATGTTGCTGGCTAAGAGCATGTATAGGGGTGGTTATGGATATTCAGTACTGTACTTGTTGAACGATGTAAATGGACCCTTAGTAAGGAGCTGCTTAAGATCCTCATTAGAAGAAAAATCAGTCTATTGACTTTACAGTTAGGCCTGGCGCAACAGGTCCTGCAAAGACGTTTCCAGACGTGAATCCCAAAGCCTTGTTGTGCTGGAATGGCAAAAAGGGATAGGAACAATAACATGAACATGGTCTAAGGTCAGAGTAACTGATGAAGTCCACCTTCCTATCAGTCCAGATTTCCATCTACAACTGAATTTTTTCCTAATACAAGAACAATTACAATAATTGAACTCTGTAACTTTGCATTTCAAATAGCCAATTCCTTTTCTTGCCAAGTCACAGCACAGCCTTAGGACATAATTGTCAGGCAAGATTGCAACACTCAGGCATTAACCCACTTACTTGGCCAGATGGTGACTTTAGTCCCTGAGCCAAAGGTGAACGTGAGGCTGTTGTCACAACAGCAGAGCACTTTACAGAAACCCAGAGGGTTAGCTCCCAGCTGGCAACACCTCCACCAGTGGGGCTGTACTGGCAGCCTCTTCACTTACACCCTGGGCAAGCGGGATGCTCACACTGAAGTGAAAACCTGCTGCATTTCTGCAGAGCGGGTCAGTGGAGGGCAATTTCACTTGCTTGGCTTTTTGGAGGGTCCTTCCCCTTCTGGCTGTCTGCTCAGCCACATTAGGTTCCTTCTTTCACTGTCCTTTCACCTTATCCAGGCTGAAAGCAAGTATCCTAATGACCCGCAGCTTGTCTCTCTCTGGGTATGCTCAGAAAAACAATCTACCTCCCTAGAGCTATTTCACATGACTATCAGGAAACATTTGCACGAAGCATGATCTGAGCCTTACCCAAGTTCCCTGAAAGTCTTAAGGTAAGGAACAGAACCGAACCCCATTTACCTATCCCCCACGGCCTTCCAGTGCTATACACAGGCGCTATCCGGGTCAATCTGTCCATCTGTCCTAAACCACGCTTCTATTCTTGCTCGCTGATGGCATATCAGCATCCTGGAGTACCATGTCCGTAGTCCATTTCTCTAAATAGCAGAAATCCTCCACCCGGAAACACTTTTGAACACAAGAGCACCTTGAAATAGCACCTCTGTTCTCCTTCCCCTATGAAAGGTGACACAGACTCAAAGGGTACATCTGCAGGGCACTACGGTGGACAGTCAAGGACTTTTGAAAAATGAGACACAGGAAAGCTGCACACTCACTGGGCTGGACGGACAGTCTGGTCCCTGAGCCAAACGTCAGCTTGATGGTACCATAATCACACAGCGTTTCCTTCCATAACAAAAAGCCCAGCAAGCCACTTCAGAGGCGGCATCTCTCCCCAAGCTTTTGCCCAGCCATGCCAAGGCTAGGAGGGACAGCAGAAGGGTGACTGTGCTTCCCACTGTAACAGAAAACCCACTGGGATGCAGTGGCATAGGACAGCCTCCCCGCGGGACATTTGGGAGCAGGCATGTGGCCCCTTTGTCCGTGCCAGCCAAACTGAGAGCAAGAAGGGCTGTTTTGGACCAAGCGAGCACGTTCCCTTAAAGCAAAGTCCATTGCTAGATATGTTCACACATAAATGACCAAACACGCAGCCGCATTCCTGCTCTTAACCCCCCCCAAGGAAGGCCTCAAAGAAAACAGAAAGCATAGGAGCAGTGTTGGGCTTACATGGCCTAACAGCGAGTCTTGTTCCAGAGCCGAAGACAGGTTTATATGCACCATCTCTCGTGCTCACACTGCATTTCCACTCTCAACAAAAACCTTCCCAACCACCAGCTTTGCAAACCCCAAACTCCCTAACCCCACCTCCACTAGACATTGCTGACCTTCACTTAGAGTCAGCTACATCGTGAATTGAAGACCCCTGCAATCTGTCTGTGAGCACGGTTGGACCTACGAGTACAAACCCTGTTTGTGAGGACTGCTGCTTCTGCCCTGGGCCACAGGAGTGGGAATTTCATGCAAGTTCACCGTCTCAGAGATTCCTCTTCATCGTCTGAATTAACTTAAATAGTGCCTATGTTCTCCTTCCCCTATGAAAGGTGACCTAGATACAATGAGCACATCTACAAGGCACTCCAGTGGACACCCAAGGACTTTTGACAAAGGACACACAGGCAAGCTGCATACTCACTGGGCTGGACGGACAGTCTGGTCCCTGAGCCAAACGTTGGCTTGTCATAGCTGGTACTATAATCACACAGCATTTCCTTCCATAACAAAAAGCCCAGCAAGCTGCTTCAGAGGCGGCACCTCTCCCCAAGCTTTTGCCCAGCCATGCCAAGGCTAGGAGGGGCAGCAGAAGGGTGACACGAGGCAGAAGGACCCCAGGGCAGGAGCGGAGGTTGACAGCCTGCCTGTGTGGGGTGAGGCCAGGGCTGGGCTCAGAACTAAGGGGCACCCCCAAACCTCCTCCTCCTCCTGTCCCCACAGTGCCTCCAGGCTGTCCCTTGCGTTGCTGTTAGAGTAGGAAAACTCTGCCAAGGTGAGACAAAACCAGCCTGATGGTGCATGTTCCCTGGAGCTCAGAGAGCTTAAAAGGATCAGGCGCTCCTGCCTCGGGCAGCAAGCGCTTACTGGGCATCACAAGGAGCCTGTCCCACTCCCAAAGGTGCCTTTGTGGTAAGCACCATTGCTCACACACTGCTTCCCACTGCAACGCAAACCCTGCTGGGATGCGGTGACATCAGAGAGCCAAAAGACCATTGGAACAACTTCAGTACGGATGGGACCAGGTCTCCAAAGTTCTCTGGAGTGCCAGTGCTCTATGACACACACATCCATCTATGCTCAGGGTGAAGGGAGGAACGGCAACAGGCATGTAAAGAAGCTTTGACGCTTGAAGTAACAGACCTCACAGGAGCACAAGGCAACGGGACATGCGGGAAGAGCAAGTCCAAGGGACACTTGGAAAACTGCACAGTTCAGTTCCCAAAATTATTCCCCTCAAAACAGCTAAGAGCAAGACAAAAATGCAGCAATTCCAGTTGCCAGGACAAGTTACTGCTTACCTGGTATCACTGAAAGCACCGTTCCCTTTCCAAAAGTGACTTTGCCTGCAACATTCACACTTTGACACATTTCCTTACAAAAACGTCTCTGTCAGCCCTGCACATGATCTCGAAGAGAAAGCACCTGCCTGCAGGCCACAGCAAAGCTCCCTGACGCAGCAGGCTCGAGTCCCGTGTCATTACCTGGAACGAGGGCAGACCTACTCCCCAGCTCACTTGCACTTTTCAGACAAGCGTTGCCCTTTGCCTTCCCTAATTTTTAAAACCCGTGAGTGACAACTCCCACCCACGGTATCGCTTGCCCAGAAGCGGGGGGACCGTGCATCTGAAAAGCCTGCGTATGTGCACAGACCCCATGGAAGCTCATCAGGCTTGGGTGTCTGTGGGTTTCAAAGGCTGCTGTGAGGCGACTGGTCAGCGACCATCAAATTGTGCACAGCTCAATGCCATACAAGCAGCTGTTTACAGACAGGAATAACTGGAGCCTTGACATGGAGGTATCTGGAAGAAGACAAGGAACGCCTGGATTTCACTCTTCAGTTCCCAAGCTTTTCACCACTAAACAATAAGGAAGAAGAGAAGAATGAAGCAATTCCAGTTTCCAGTGCAATTGGCTCCTTACAGGCTGCAACTGAAGGCGCAGTTCCCTTTGCAAAAGTGACTTTCTCTGCACCATACACGTTCTGACACATTTAATTACAAGCAGGTCCCTGTTAGCCCTGCAAACGACCTTGTACAAAAAGCTATGGCAAATCTCTCTGACGCGACAGGCTCAAAGACAGTGCTGCTACCCAGAACATGGGGAAATCTGTTCCTGAAACTGTGTTTCAGGTAAAGTTGTTCTTCCAAGTGGGAGGTTTTTTGCATGTGCGCTCTCTCAGAGACTCCCCTGATGGCTTACATTCTCTGCACTCAATGAAAGAGCGCCTATGTTCTCGTTCCCATCTGTAACGCGACCCAGATGCAACAAGTACGTCTAACAGGGCACTACGGTGGACATTCAAGGACTTTGGACAAAGGACACAGAGGAAAGCTGCACACTCACTGGGCTGGACGGACAGCCTGGTCCCTGAGCCAAAGGCCAGCTTGCCATAGCCGGAGTCATAATCACACAGCATTTCCTTCCATAACAAAAAGCCCAGCAAGCCGCTTCAGAAGCAGCACCTCTCCCCTAACCTTTGCCCAGCCGTGTCAAGGCTAGGAGGGGCAGCAGAAGGGTGACTGTGCTTCCCACTGCAACACAAACCCCGCTGGGATGCATTGGCACAGGACAGCCTCCCCGTGGGGCAGCTGGGAGATTTGGGAGCAGGCGTGTGGCCGCTTTGTCCGTCCCAGGCAAACTGAGAGCAGTAAGGGTCATTTTGGACCAACCTGGCACGATCAGCATTGGACCTACGGGTACAAACCCCTTTTGTGAGGACTGCTGCTTCTGCCCTGAGCCAAAGCCGGTCCTGGAGGAAAGCAGGCGGCACGTAACCCCACAGCTGAAGAGCCACCATCTCAAGAAGAGAGATGCCGGAAAGCCCGCCGCGCACTGGGCCGGGAACAAGCCTGGTCCGATCAGATAAAGGTAAGTGCGTGCTCAGGCGCTTGGAAAGAGAGGATTGGGATAACAAGAAATACCCCCAGCTGGGCACCAGGTGTACTCACGGGGCTTCACAGCCAGGTGTGTCCCTGTCCCCAGTGTCAGTTTGTAGTTCCCTGTGTTCACACAGTCCTTCACACCCTAGCAAAAACCATCAGCTCTCACGCCAGTTGCGCTACAACTAATCTCCAGGAGATCCGCTCCTTCCCATCAAGACCAGACATTTGAAGCCAGGAATAACTGCAGCCTTAGCAGGGAGGGATCTGGAAGACAACAAGGAACACCTGGGTTTGCACCGTGTGCGGGTCTGACGGGTGTCCGATGGAGCAGCGGGTCACATGTGGACACCTGTTCCCCCCTGGTCACCCAAACAACCTGAGCTCTTGCGAGCACCAAGGAAGTCCCGTTTGTGTCCCCTGAGCTAGCGACTTTTCCGGACAAGAGGAATCTGCCAGCCTGGACTTGAACTACACTTCGGGTTGCTTCAGCTAGAGCCCATGTGCTTGCGGTTGAATCAATGGCGCTGCCTAAATTTAGAGCGGCAGAAAGTCTGGCTCTGCTGTACGAATGGCAGGAAAGCAATCACCCACTTCAGCTGCAACAGTTACAGCCTGTGCACTTTCAGCTCTTGCCACTGGAGTAATGCAACACGAGTTTAAGCGCTACCAACAGTAATGTCTTGGGAATCTCATCTACAGGAGGCACGACAGCTAGGATTCTGGTGCAAAGAAGAGCGTTACTAATTCGGCCTTTCTTCAGCAGAGCAAAGGACAACCAGCCAGGGCTGTGCTAGACAGAGCCATCAGCAGCCCACCCCGATTTTCACAGGTTTCGCATGGCCATGGTGCAAAATGTTCGTCCCTGAACAAGAGAGTTCAGGACCCCGGTCTGCTTATGTGAAAGGCAGAGAGCAGGAGCTGGCAGGAGGAAGCAGAAGGAGTAAATTCACGGCCTTGTTGAATCAAGATCTCTGCTGCTACCAGAGAAAGCAGAGCAAAAAGCCCCACAGATTGAACCAGTCTCCCTCCGCTTCAGTTCCGCTAGTTCATGACCACAAAACTGTTCCACCAAGTGGAGCAGGAAGAGGCTTTAAAACTTACTGGGATTTATCCTTAGCTGAGTTCCACCTCCAAAGATGACTTGGCTGCCCTAATTAGTCACACAGTGTTGGCCTTCACAACAAAAACCCTGCAAGTCACGACTCCCCTGCACTAGCTTATTCCTTCCAAAGCTGTGTGTTGCTGGCTGGGCATTTCTTTTACAACAGGCGCAGCTGGTCGTCCCTTTCAGCGCTGACAGAGATGAACCCCGAGTGCATCCTTGTCCCACGTAGAGACGAGATGCAGGTTTATGATCACAACACCTCTCTCCGCCCTAAAAAATCGGCCCTAAGAGCAGAGATCTTCCCCTGGACCCTCCTGCACACACCTTCAAAAAGCCTTGCTTGGTTCTGGCTGCTGTATCTTATACACACACACACACGGACGCACGGACGCACACACATGCACAAACATCATCCCTGTGCAGACCAGTTTCTAACACAGCTCCGCTCTTTTTTTCCCTATCCTTACTCCCTCAGGCTGGGTTTCTACCTACCAGGCTTCACCGTCAGTTGTGTCCCGCTCCCAAAGGCAACTTCCCAGGTGGATGCTGACATCGCACAGTGATGCATCCACTAACAAAAACTGCACACAACTTTTACACCAGAGGACAGTACAAGATCTCCCATAGAGATGAAGGGGGAAAAGAGATGTCCCCCTTGTCACCCGCCTCTGACTCCAGGTCGGGATGTCTTTCTAGTCACATTCCTCTGACCTCTCCGGGTAGAAACAATCATGAAATGCGTGAAGTGGGAAGTCCAGCCACGTACCCGGGTGGACCGATGAGAAAAGAGTCACCCCCACTGACGGGGATTTTCAGAGCGTCTTGTGCCTTTCCCAAAGGTGAGTTTTGTGTCACCCTGCCCGTAGTTCACCCAGCAGCCTACGGCTTGAGGGCTTTACAACCCCCACAAACAGTGGGGGGGAGCTGTGAAGAGAGAGGGTGACCTCAGGAATGGTGGCACTGGTGGCTTCCCAGTGAAATGGTGGTGCTGGTGGCTTCCCAGTGACTACCTGGGAACACACAAAGTGCTCCTTTGGGGTACACTGAAATTCACTTCCCTTTCCTCAACACCCCCCCAGTCCCACCCTGAGCACTGAAGCTTAACCGATGCTCCTCTTGCAGCTTGATACACCCTGTCAGGAAACGCTGCGTGACCATGAAGACCCAGCTGCCTGGAAGCCTTCGTGTGGGCAGGCAATGACCTCTAAGGAGAGAGAGTTAAAGAGCCCTTGCCCCATGCACTGCCCATCTCTCATCCCACATGGGGCTCCCACCAGGTCCTTCTTCTTCCCCGAGATGTCAGGCAACAAGCCAGTTAACACAAAGCTACTTACTGGGTCTCACAGAAAGTCTGCTTCCGTGCCCAAAGGTGAGCTTGCCAAGACCTGTCCCTGCAAATTGCCACAGCCACGGCCAGCTTTACAACAACCCCGCAGCTAGCAGAAAGGAACACCGTCACCTGCAGAAGAGGCTGACGCCTGTCTTTCCCGGCAGAGTATGGAAAAAACGGTGAAAGACAAGGGAAATCACTAATTCCTGAGCTACGACAGCATCCTTCCCCACACACCAGGCTAACACACAGCTGCTCTTCCTCCAACAGTGCCCTTGCCCACAAGGGTTGCAGCGCTGCCTTTGAGCCCCTTCAGCAGCGGCCAGTGCTGCTCAGGACACGTCTGTTGAGACATGTATGCATTTCTCTCAACCTCACAGCACTTAAATGCCTTTGTAAAGAGCTTTCTCCCCTTCCCAAAGACAAACCTTCTGCCCTGCCCCGCCTCCTCCCACAGCAGCTCGCAGCTTTTCCATTCCCAGAGAGAGGGCACAGGGTTGTGTGTGCTCACAGGGAGGCTTCCCAAAATTTACACCCTGACATTGTTGCCTTGGACATTTCTGCATTGCCCTGCACGGCTAAAAAGTAGCATTGACAGTACTCACAAGGCTTCACACTTAGCTTTGTTCCAGCTCCAAAGGCGTACCTGTCCCCACCGACACTCACGGCAACAAAAGCCATTTCACAAATGCTCTCATCTCCCCATAGCAAGGAAGCCGTTCGTGTGGCTGACAAGGACCTTCCCAGCAAGGCACAGGTGACACTTTTCCAAAAACCATGCAGACCTCGAGTTGAGGTTTTCTCCGTCCAACCACAACCTCATTCAAGACTGCACTGAAGGCATTCTCAGAGCTTGTGATGGGAGAGAAGGCATTTCAGGTGTGCAAAGGTAAAACAAAAGGATGAATATCAAAGCACTCCTATTGCAAGAGAGACATATGGAAGACAACGGCAAGCCGCACACTCACTGGGCTGGACGGACAGTCTGGTGCCTGAGCCAAAGGTCGGCCTGTTGTAGCCACTACCGTAATCACACAGCATTTCCTTCCATAACAAAAAGCCCCGCAAGCCACTTCAGAAGCAGCACCTCTCCCCAAGCCTTTGCACAGCCATGCCTAGGCTAGGAAAAAACAAATCCTCCATGCCTTTCAGCTGCACCTCTGACTTCTCTTTTTGGTCTTAAGCTGGCTAAAAGTGGGACTGCAGCAACCGGAGACAGCATAAAGTGGAGAAGCAGGAGAAGAAAGCATACCTGGCAGAACATGTAGCTTCGTCCCTGGCCCAAACTGGAGTTTTCCTGCGTTGATGTTCACACAGTGCTACACACCCTAACAAGAACCCAAGGCTCAGCCTGACTCTCACCCCCTCCGGTCTCCTTTTGAGAGGAGAGGGACGAGCCCCTTGGACAGGAGATGGCATTTGCCTTGGGAACTGCAACACAGAGAGGAGGGAAAGATAAAAACTCAGAGGTGACTTTCTCAGGCTGCTTGGAGAATACCAGTCTTCCACTGGCACCGGGACTTTTCAGGACAGGGTGCCAAAGTGGCTTGGTCTTGGTTTGTTGTGCAAAAGAGAAAAAGCACACTCTTGTCATCAGTTTTCTAGTTTAGCAACAACATCAGCTTTCCCTGAAAGTTCTGTTTACCTTTCCTCTCCTGTGTGCTTGTCCTGTGCTGTTGCTGGTGCACAGCCTTAAGACAAAATTGTCGGGTGAGATTACAACGCTCAGGCATTAACCCACTTACTTGGCCAGATGGTGACTTTAGTCCCTGAGCCAAAGGTGAACGTGAGGCTGTTGTCACAACAGCAGAGCACTTTACAGAAACCCAGAGGGTTAGCTCCCAGCTGGCAACACCTCCACCAGTGGGGCTGTACTGGCAGCCTCTTCACTTACACCCTGGGCAAGCGGGATGCTCACACTGAAGTGAAAACCTGCTGCATTTCTGCAGAGCGGGTCAGTGGAGGGCAATTTCACTTGCTTGGCTTTTTGGAGGGTCCTTCCCCTTCTGGCTGTCTGCTCAGCCACATTAGGTTCCTTCTTTCACTGTCCTTTCACCTTATCCAGGCTGAAAGCAAGTATCCTAATGACCCGCAGCTTGTCTCTCTCTGGGTATGCTCAGAAAAACAATCTACCTCCCTAGAGCTATTTCACATGACTATCAGGAAACATTTGCACGAAGCATGATCTGAGCCTTACCCAAGTTCCCTGAAAGTCTTAAGGTAAGGAACAGAACCGAACCCCGTTTACCTATCCCCCACGGCCTTCCAGTGCTATACACAGGCGCTATCCGGGTCAATCTGTCCATCTGTCCTAAACCACGCTTCTATTCTTGCTCGCTGATGGCATATCAGCATCCTGGAGTACCATGTCCGTAGTCCATTTCTCTAAATAGCAGAAATCCTCCACCCGGAAACACTTTTGAACACAAGAGCACCTTGAAATAGCACCTCTGTTCTCCTTCCCCTATGAAAGGTGACACAGACTCAAAGGGTACATCTGCAGGGCACTATGGTGGACAGTCAAGGACTTTTGAAAAATGAGACACAGGAAAGCTGCACACTCACTGGGCCGGACGGACAGTCTGGTCCCTGAGCCAAACGTCAGCTTGTTGTAGCCAGTGTCATAATCACACAGCGTTTCCTTCCATAACAAAAAGCCCAGCAAGCCACTTCAGAGGCGGCATCTCTCCCCAAGCTTTTGCCCAGCCATGCCAAGGCTAGGAGGGACAGCAGAAGGGTGACTGTGCTTCCCACTGTAACAGAAAACCCACTGGGATGCAGTGGCATAGGACAGCCTCCCCGCGGGACATTTGGGAGCAGGCATGTGGCCCCTTTGTCCGTGCCAGCCAAACTGAGAGCAAGAAGGGCTGTTTTGGACCAAGCGAGCACGTTCCCTTAAAGCAAAGTCCATTGCTAGATATGTTCACACATAAATGACCAAACACGCAGCCGCATTCCTGCTCTTAACCCCCCCAAGGAAGGCCTCAAAGAAAACAGAAAGCATAGGAGCAGTGTTGGGCTTACATGGCCTAACAGCGAGTCTTGTTCCAGAGCCGAAGACAGGTTTATATGCACCATCTCTCGTGCTCACACTGCATTTCCACTCTCAACAAAAACCTTCCCAACCACCAGCTTTGCAAACCCCAAACTCCCTAACCCCACCTCCACTAGACATTGCTGACCTTCACTTAGAGTCAGCTACATCGTGAATTGAAGACCCCTGCAATCTGTCTGTGAGCACGGTTGGACCTACGAGTACAAACCCTGTTTGTGAGGACTGCTGCTTCTGCCCTGGGCCACAGGAGTGGGAATTTCATGCAAGTTCACCGTCTCAGAGATTCCTCTTCATCGTCTGAATTAACTTAAATAGTGCCTATGTTCTCCTTCCCCTATGAAAGGTGACCTAGATACAATGAGCACATCTACAAGGCACTCCAGTGGACACCCAAGGACTTTTGACAAAGGACACACAGGCAAGCTGCATACTCACTGGGCTGGACGGACAGTCTGGTCCCTGAGCCAAACGTCAGCTTGCTGGTACTATAATCACACAGCATTTCCTTCCATAACAAAAAGCCCAGCAAGCCACTTCAGAGGCGGCACCTCTCCCCAGGCTTTTGCCCAGCCATGCCAAGGCTAGGAGGGGCAGCAGAAGGGTGACACGAGGCAGAAGGACCCCAGGGCAGGAGCGGAGGTTGACAGCCTGCCTGTGTGGGGTGAGGCCAGGGCTGGGCTTGTATAACACCTTGTACAAACGACCTTGTACAAAAAGTTATGGCAAATCTCACAAGGCTTCACACTTAGCTTTGTTCCAGCTCCAAAGGCGTACCTGTCCCCACCGACACTCACGGCAACAAAAGCCATTTCACAAATGCTCTCATCTCCCCATAGCAAGGAAGCCGTTCGTGTGGCTGACAAGGACCTTCCCAGCAAGGCACAGGTGACACTTTTCCAAAAACCATGCAGACCTCGAGTTGAGGTTTTCTCCGTCCAACCACAACCTCATTCAAGACTGCACTGAAGGCATTCTCAGAGCTTGTGATGGGAGAGAAGGCATTTCAGGTGTGCAAAGGTAAAACAAAAGGATGAATATCAAAGCACTCCTATTGCAAGAGAGACATATGGAAGACAATGGCAAGCCGCACACTCACTGGGCTGGACGGACAGTCTGGTGCCTGAGCCAAAGGTCGGCCTGTTGTAGCCACTACCGTAATCACACAGCATTTCCTTCCATAACAAAAAGCCCCGCAAGCCACTTCAGAAGCAGCACCTCTCCCCAAGCCTTTGCACAGCCATGCCTAGGCTAGGAAAAAACAAATCCTCCATGCCTTTCAGCTGCACCTCTGACTTCTCTTTTTGGTCTTAAGCTGGCTAAAAGTGGGACTGCAGCAACCGGAGACAGCATAAAGTGGAGAAGCAGGAGAAGAAAGCATACCTGGCAGAACATGTAGCTTCGTCCCTGGCCCAAACTGGAGTTTTCCTGCGTTGATGTTCACACAGTGCTACACACCCTAACAAGAACCCAAGGCTCAGCCTGACTCTCACCCCCTCCGGTCTCCTTTTGAGAGGAGAGGGACGAGCCCCTTGGACAGGAGATGGCATTTGCCTTGGGAACTGCAACACAGAGAGGAGGGAAAGATAAAAACTCAGAGGTGACTTTCTCAGGCTGCTTGGAGAATACCAGTCTTCCACTGGCACCGGGACTTTTCAGGACAGGGTGCCAAAGTGGCTTGGTCTTGGTTTGTTGTGCAAAAGAGAAAAAGCACACTCTTGTCATCAGTTTTCTAGTTTAGCAACAACATCAGCTTTCCCTGAAAGTTCTGTTTACCTTTCCTCTCCTGTGTGCTTGTCCTGTGCTGTTGCTGGTGCACAGCCTTAAGACAAAATTGTCGGGTGAGATTACAACGCTCAGGCATTAACCCACTTACTTGGCCAGATGGTGACTTTAGTCCCTGAGCCAAAGGTGAACGTGAGGCTGTTGTCACAACAGCAGAGCACTTTACAGAAACCCAGAGGGTTAGCTCCCAGCTGGCAACACCTCCACCAGTGGGGCTGTACTGGCAGCCTCTTCACTTACACCCTGGGCAAGCGGGATGCTCACACTGAAGTGAAAACCTGCTGCATTTCTGCAGAGCGGGTCAGTGGAGGGCAATTTCACTTGCTTGGCTTTTTGGAGGGTCCTTCCCCTTCTGGCTGTCTGCTCAGCCACATTAGGTTCCTTCTTTCACTGTCCTTTCACCTTATCCAGGCTGAAAGCAAGTATCCTAATGACCCGCAGCTTGTCTCTCTCTGGGTATGCTCAGAAAAACAATCTACCTCCCTAGAGCTATTTCACATGACTATCAGGAAACATTTGCACGAAGCATGATCTGAGCCTTACCCAAGTTCCCTGAAAGTCTTAAGGTAAGGAACAGAACCGAACCCCGTTTACCTATCCCCCACGGCCTTCCAGTGCTATACACAGGCGCTATCCGGGTCAATCTGTCCATCTGTCCTAAACCACGCTTCTATTCTTGCTCGCTGATGGCATATCAGCATCCTGGAGTACCATGTCCGTAGTCCATTTCTCTAAATAGCAGAAATCCTCCACCCGGAAACACTTTTGAACACAAGAGCACCTTGAAATAGCACCTCTGTTCTCCTTCCCCTATGAAAGGTGACACAGACTCAAAGGGTACATCTGCAGGGCACTATGGTGGACAGTCAAGGACTTTTGAAAAATGAGACACAGGAAAGCTGCACACTCACTGGGCCGGACGGACAGTCTGGTCCCTGAGCCAAACGTCAGCTTGTTGTAGCCAGTGTCATAATCACACAGCGTTTCCTTCCATAACAAAAAGCCCAGCAAGCCACTTCAGAGGCGGCATCTCTCCCCAAGCTTTTGCCCAGCCATGCCAAGGCTAGGAGGGACAGCAGAAGGGTGACTGTGCTTCCCACTGTAACAGAAAACCCACTGGGATGCAGTGGCATAGGACAGCCTCCCCGCGGGACATTTGGGAGCAGGCATGTGGCCCCTTTGTCCGTGCCAGCCAAACTGAGAGCAAGAAGGGCTGTTTTGGACCAAGCGAGCACGTTCCCTTAAAGCAAAGTCCATTGCTAGATATGTTCACACATAAATGACCAAACACGCAGCCGCATTCCTGCTCTTAACCCCCCCAAGGAAGGCCTCAAAGAAAACAGAAAGCATAGGAGCAGTGTTGGGCTTACATGGCCTAACAGCGAGTCTTGTTCCAGAGCCGAAGACAGGTTTATATGCACCATCTCTCGTGCTCACACTGCATTTCCACTCTCAACAAAAACCTTCCCAACCACCAGCTTTGCAAACCCCAAACTCCCTAACCCCACCTCCACTAGACATTGCTGACCTTCACTTAGAGTCAGCTACATCGTGAATTGAAGACCCCTGCAATCTGTCTGTGAGCACGGTTGGACCTACGAGTACAAACCCTGTTTGTGAGGACTGCTGCTTCTGCCCTGGGCCACAGGAGTGGGAATTTCATGCAAGTTCACCGTCTCAGAGATTCCTCTTCATCGTCTGAATTAACTTAAATAGTGCCTATGTTCTCCTTCCCCTATGAAAGGTGACCTAGATACAATGAGCACATCTACAAGGCACTCCAGTGGACACCCAAGGACTTTTGACAAAGGACACACAGGCAAGCTGCATACTCACTGGGCTGGACGGACAGTCTGGTCCCTGAGCCAAACGTCAGCTTGCTGGTACTATAATCACACAGCATTTCCTTCCATAACAAAAAGCCCAGCAAGCCACTTCAGAGGCGGCACCTCTCCCCAGGCTTTTGCCCAGCCATGCCAAGGCTAGGAGGGGCAGCAGAAGGGTGACACGAGGCAGAAGGACCCCAGGGCAGGAGCGGAGGTTGACAGCCTGCCTGTGTGGGGTGAGGCCAGGGCTGGGCTTGTATAACACCTTGTACAAACGACCTTGTACAAAAAGTTATGGCAAATCTCACAAGGCTTCACACTTAGCTTTGTTCCAGCTCCAAAGGCGTACCTGTCCCCACCGACACTCACGGCAACAAAAGCCATTTCACAAATGCTCTCATCTCCCCATAGCAAGGAAGCCGTTCGTGTGGCTGACAAGGACCTTCCCAGCAAGGCACAGGTGACACTTTTCCAAAAACCATGCAGACCTCGAGTTGAGGTTTTCTCCGTCCAACCACAACCTCATTCAAGACTGCACTGAAGGCATTCTCAGAGCTTGTGATGGGAGAGAAGGCATTTCAGGTGTGCAAAGGTAAAACAAAAGGATGAATATCAAAGCACTCCTATTGCAAGAGAGACATATGGAAGACAATGGCAAGCCGCACACTCACTGGGCTGGACGGACAGTCTGGTGCCTGAGCCAAAGGTCGGCCTGTTGTAGCCACTACCGTAATCACACAGCATTTCCTTCCATAACAAAAAGCCCCGCAAGCCACTTCAGAAGCAGCACCTCTCCCCAAGCCTTTGCACAGCCATGCCTAGGCTAGGAAAAAACAAATCCTCCATGCCTTTCAGCTGCACCTCTGACTTCTCTTTTTGGTCTTAAGCTGGCTAAAAGTGGGACTGCAGCAACCGGAGACAGCATAAAGTGGAGAAGCAGGAGAAGAAAGCATACCTGGCAGAACATGTAGCTTCGTCCCTGGCCCAAACTGGAGTTTTCCTGCGTTGATGTTCACACAGTGCTACACACCCTAACAAGAACCCAAGGCTCAGCCTGACTCTCACCCCCTCCGGTCTCCTTTTGAGAGGAGAGGGACGAGCCCCTTGGACAGGAGATGGCATTTGCCTTGGGAACTGCAACACAGAGAGGAGGGAAAGATAAAAACTCAGAGGTGACTTTCTCAGGCTGCTTGGAGAATACCAGTCTTCCACTGGCACCGGGACTTTTCAGGACAGGGTGCCAAAGTGGCTTGGTCTTGGTTTGTTGTGCAAAAGAGAAAAAGCACACTCTTGTCATCAGTTTTCTAGTTTAGCAACAACATCAGCTTTCCCTGAAAGTTCTGTTTACCTTTCCTCTCCTGTGTGCTTGTCCTGTGCTGTTGCTGGTGCACAGCCTTAAGACAAAATTGTCGGGTGAGATTACAACGCTCAGGCATTAACCCACTTACTTGGCCAGATGGTGACTTTAGTCCCTGAGCCAAAGGTGAACGTGAGGCTGTTGTCACAACAGCAGAGCACTTTACAGAAACCCAGAGGGTTAGCTCCCAGCTGGCAACACCTCCACCAGTGGGGCTGTACTGGCAGCCTCTTCACTTACACCCTGGGCAAGCGGGATGCTCACACTGAAGTGAAAACCTGCTGCATTTCTGCAGAGCGGGTCAGTGGAGGGCAATTTCACTTGCTTGGCTTTTTGGAGGGTCCTTCCCCTTCTGGCTGTCTGCTCAGCCACATTAGGTTCCTTCTTTCACTGTCCTTTCACCTTATCCAGGCTGAAAGCAAGTATCCTAATGACCCGCAGCTTGTCTCTCTCTGGGTATGCTCAGAAAAACAATCTACCTCCCTAGAGCTATTTCACATGACTATCAGGAAACATTTGCACGAAGCATGATCTGAGCCTTACCCAAGTTCCCTGAAAGTCTTAAGGTAAGGAACAGAACCGAACCCCGTTTACCTATCCCCCACGGCCTTCCAGTGCTATACACAGGCGCTATCCGGGTCAATCTGTCCATCTGTCCTAAACCACGCTTCTATTCTTGCTCGCTGATGGCATATCAGCATCCTGGAGTACCATGTCCGTAGTCCATTTCTCTAAATAGCAGAAATCCTCCACCCGGAAACACTTTTGAACACAAGAGCACCTTGAAATAGCACCTCTGTTCTCCTTCCCCTATGAAAGGTGACACAGACTCAAAGGGTACATCTGCAGGGCACTATGGTGGACAGTCAAGGACTTTTGAAAAATGAGACACAGGAAAGCTGCACACTCACTGGGCTGGACGGACAGTCTGGTCCCTGAGCCAAACGTCAGCTTGATGGTACCATAATCACACAGCATTTCCTTCCATAACAAAAAGCCCAGCAAGCTGCTTCAGAGGCGGCACCTCTCCCCAAGCTTTTGCCCAGCCATGCCAAGGCTAGGAGGGGCAGCAGAAGGGTGACACGAGGCAGAAGGACCCCAGGGCAGGAGCGGAGGTTGACAGCCTGCCTGTGTGGGGTGAGGCCAGGGCTGGGCTCAGAACTAAGGGGCACCCCCAAACCTCCTCCTCCTCCTGTCCCCACAGTGCCTCCAGGCTGTCCCTTGCGTTGCTGTTAGAGTAGGAAAACTCTGCCAAGGTGAGACAAAACCAGCCTGATGGTGCATGTTCCCTGGAGCTCAGAGGGCTTAAAAGGATCAGGCGCTCCTGCCTCGGGCAGCAAGCGCTTACTGGGCATCACAAGGAGCCTGTCCCACTCCCAAAGGTGCCTTTGTGGTAAGCACCATTGCTCACACACTGCTTCCCACTGCAACGCAAACCCTGCTGGGATGCGGTGACATCAGAGAGCCAAAAGACCATTGGAACAACTTCAGTACGGATGGGACCAGGTCTCCAAAGTTCTCTGGAGTGCCAGTGCTCTATGACACACACATCCATCTATGCTCAGGGTGAAGGGAGGAACGGCAACAGGCATGTAAAGAAGCTTTGACGCTTGAAGTAACAGACCTCACAGGAGCACAAGGCAACGGGACATGCGGGAAGAGCAAGTCCAAGGGACACTTGGAAAACTGCACAGTTCAGTTCCCAAAATTATTCCCCTCAAAACAGCTAAGAGCAAGACAAAAATGCAGCAATTCCAGTTGCCAGGACAAGTTACTGCTTACCTGGTATCACTGAAAGCACCGTTCCCTTTCCAAAAGTGACTTTGCCTGCAACATTCACACTTTGACACATTTCCTTACAAAAACGTCTCTGTCAGCCCTGCACATGATCTCGAAGAGAAAGCACCTGCCTGCAGGCCACAGCAAAGCTCCCTGACGCAGCAGGCTCGAGTCCCGTGTCATTACCTGGAACGAGGGCAGACCTACTCCCCAGCTCACTTGCACTTTTCAGACAAGCGTTGCCCTTTGCCTTCCCTAATTTTTAAGACCCGTGAGTGACAACTCCCACCCACGGTATCGCTTGCCCAGAATCGGGGGGACCGTGCATCTGAAAAGCCTGCGTATGTGCACAGACCCCATGGAAGCTCATCAGGCTTGGGTGTCTGTGGGTTTCAAAGGCTGCTGTGAGGCAACTGGTCAGCGACCATCAAATTGTGCACAGCTCAATGCCATACAAGCAGCTGTTTACAGACAGGAATAACTGGAGCCTTGACATGGAGGTATCTGGAAGAAGACAAGGAACGCCTGGATTTCACTCTTCAGTTCCCAAGCTTTTCACCACTAAACAATAAGGAAGAAGAGAAGAATGAAGCAATTCCAGTTTCCAGTGCAATTGGCTCCTTACAGGCTGCAACTGAAGGCGCAGTTCCCTTTGCAAAAGTGACTTTCTCTGCACCATACACGTTCTGACACATTTAATTACAAGCAGGTCCCTGTTAGCCCTGCAAACGACCTTGTACAAAAAGCTATGGCAAATCTCTCTGACGCGACAGGCTCAAAGACAGTGCTGCTACCCAGAACATGGGGAAATCTGTTCCTGAAACTGTGTTTCAGGTAAAGTTGTTCTTCCAAGTGGGAGGTTTTTTGCATGTGTGCTCTCTCAGAGACTCCCCTGATGGCTTACATTCTCTGCACTCAATGAAAGAGCGCCTATGTTCTCGTTCCCATCTGTAACGTGACCCAGATGCAACAAGTACGTCTAACAGGGCACTACGGTGGACATTCAAGGACTTTGGACAAAGGACACAGAGGAAAGCTGCACACTCACTGGGCTGGACGGACAGCCTGGTCCCTGAGCCAAAGGCCAGCTTGCCATAGCCGGAGTCATAATCACACAGCATTTCCTTCCATAACAAAAAGCCCAGCAAGCCGCTTCAGAAGCAGCACCTCTCCCCTAACCTTTGCCCAGCCATGCCAAGGCTAGGAGGGGCAGCAGAAGGGTGACTGTGCTTCCCACTGCAACAGAAACCCCGCTGGGATGCATTGGCACAGGACAGCCTCCCCGTGGGGCAGCTGGGAGATTTGGGAGCAGGCGTGTGGCCGCTTTGTCCGTCCCAGGCAAACTGAGAGCAGTAAGGGTCATTTTGGACCAACCTGGCACGATCAGCATTGGACCTACGGGTACAAACCCCTTTTGTGAGGACTGCTGCTTCTGCCCTGAGCCAAAGCCGGTCCTGGAGGAAAGCAGGCGGCACGTAACCCCACAGCTGAAGAGCCACCATCTCAAGAAGAGAGATGCCGGAAAGCCCGCCGCGCACTGGGCCGGGAACAAGCCTGGTCCGATCAGATAAAGGTAAGTGCGTGCTCAGGCGCTTGGAAAGAGAGGATTGGGATAACAAGAAATACCCCCAGCTGGGCACCAGGTGTACTCACGGGGCTTCACAGCCAGGTGTGTCCCTGTCCCCAGTGTCAGTTTGTAGTTCCCTGTGTTCACACAGTCCTTCACACCCTAGCAAAAACCATCAGCTCTCACGCCAGTTGCGCTACAACTAATCTCCAGGAGATCCGCTCCTTCCCATCAAGACCAGACATTTGAAGCCAGGAATAACTGCAGCCTTAGCAGGGAGGGATCTGGAAGACAACAAGGAACACCTGGGTTTGCACCGTGTGCGGGTCTGACGGGTGTCCGATGGAGCAGCGGGTCACATGTGGACACCTGTTCCCCCCTGGTCACCCAAACAACCTGAGCTCTTGCGAGCACCAAGGAAGTCCCGTTTGTGTCCCCTGAGCTAGCGACTTTTCCGGACAAGAGGAATCTGCCAGCCTGGACTTGAACTACACTTCGGGTTGCTTCAGCTAGAGCCCATGTGCTTGCGGTTGAATCAATGGCGCTGCCTAAATTTAGAGCGGCAGAAAGTCTGGCTCTGCTGTACGAATGGCAGGAAAGCAATCACCCACTTCAGCTGCAACAGTTACAGCCTGTGCACTTTCAGCTCTTGCCACTGGAGTAATGCAACACGAGTTTAAGCGCTACCAACAGTAATGTCTTGGGAATCTCATCTACAGGAGGCACGACAGCTAGGATTCTGGTGCAAAGAAGAGCGTTACTAATTCGGCCTTTCTTCAGCAGAGCAAAGGACAACCAGCCAGGGCTGTGCTAGACAGAGCCATCAGCAGCCCACCCCGATTTTCACAGGTTTCGCATGGCCATGGTGCAAAATGTTCGTCCCTGAACAAGAGAGTTCAGGACCCCGGTCTGCTTATGTGAAAGGCAGAGAGCAGGAGCTGGCAGGAGGAAGCAGAAGGAGTAAATTCACGGCCTTGTTGAATCAAGATCTCTGCTGCTACCAGAGAAAGCAGAGCAAAAAGCCCCACAGATTGAACCAGTCTCCCTCCGCTTCAGTTCCGCTAGTTCATGACCACAAAACTGTTCCACCAAGTGGAGCAGGAAGAGGCTTTAAAACTTACTGGGATTTATCCTTAGCTGAGTTCCACCTCCAAAGATGACTTGGCTGCCCTAATTAGTCACACAGTGTTGGCCTTCACAACAAAAACCCTGCAAGTCACGACTCCCCTGCACTAGCTTATTCCTTCCAAAGCTGTGTGTTGCTGGCTGGGCATTTCTTTTACAACAGGCGCAGCTGGTCGTCCCTTTCAGCGCTGACAGAGATGAACCCCGAGTGCATCCTTGTCCCACGTAGAGACGAGATGCAGGTTTATGATCACAACACCTCTCTCCGCCCTAAAAAATCGGCCCTAAGAGCAGAGATCTTCCCCTGGACCCTCCTGCACACACCTTCAAAAAGCCTTGCTTGGTTCTGGCTGCTGTATCTTATACACACACACACACGGACGCACGGACGCACACACATGCACAAACATCATCCCTGTGCAGACCAGTTTCTAACACAGCTCCGCTCTTTTTTTCCCTATCCTTACTCCCTCAGGCTGGGTTTCTACCTACCAGGCTTCACTGTCAGTTGTGTCCCGCTCCCAAAGGCAACTTCCCAGGTGGATGCTGACATCGCACAGTGACGCATCCACTAACAAAAACTGCACACAACTTTTACACCAGAGGACAGTACAAGATCTCCCATAGAGATGAAGGGGGAAAAGAGATGTCCCCCTTGTCACCCGCCTCTGACTCCAGGTCGGGATGTCTTTCTAGTCACATTCCTCTGACCTCTCCGGGTAGAAACAATCATGAAATGCGTGAAGTGGGAAGTCCAGCCACGTACCCGGGTGGACCAATGAGAAAAGAGTCACCCCCACTGACGGGGATTTTCAGAGCGTCTTGTGCCTTTCCCAAAGGTGAGTTTTGTGTCACCCTGCCCGTAGTTCACCCAGCAGCCTACGGCTTGAGGGCTTTACAACCCCCACAAACAGTGGGGGGGAGCTGTGAAGAGAGAGGGTGACCTCAGGAATGGTGGCACTGGTGGCTTCCCAGTGAAATGGTGGTGCTGGTGGCTTCCCAGTGACTACCTGGGAACACACAAAGTGCTCCTTTGGGGTACACTGAAATTCACTTCCCTTTCCTCAACACCCCCCCAGTCCCACCCTGAGCACTGAAGCTTAACCGATGCTCCTCTTGCAGCTTGATACACCCTGTCAGGAAACGCTGCGTGACCATGAAGACCCAGCTGCCTGGAAGCCTTCGTGTGGGCAGGCAATGACCTCTAAGGAGAGAGAGTTAAAGAGCCCTTGCCCCATGCACTGCCCATCTCTCATCCCACATGGGGCTCCCACCAGGTCCTTCTTCTTCCCCGAGATGTCAGGCAACAAGCCAGTTAACACAAAGCTACTTACTGGGTCTCACAGAAAGTCTGCTTCCGTGCCCAAAGGTGAGCTTGCCAAGACCTGTCCCTGCAAATTGCCACAGCCACGGCCAGCTTTACAACAACCCCGCAGCTAGCAGAAAGGAACACCGTCACCTGCAGAAGAGGCTGACGCCTGTCTTTCCCGGCAGAGTATGGAAAAAACGGTGAAAGACAAGGGAAATCACTAATTCCTGAGCTACGACAGCATCCTTCCCCACACACCAGGCTAACACACAGCTGCTCTTCCTCCAACAGTGCCCTTGCCCACAAGGGTTGCAGCGCTGCCTTTGAGCCCCTTCAGCAGCGGCCAGTGCTGCTCAGGACACGTCTGTTGAGACATGTATGCATTTCTCTCAACCTCACAGCACTTAAATGCCTTTGTAAAGAGCTTTCTCCCCTTCCCAAAGACAAACCTTCTGCCCTGCCCCGCCTCCTCCCACAGCAGCTCGCAGCTTTTCCATTCCCAGAGAGAGGGCACAGGGTTGTGTGTGCTCACAGGGAGGCTTCCCAAAATTTACACCCTGACATTGTTGCCTTGGACATTTCTGCATTGCCCTGCACGGCTAAAAAGTAGCATTGACAGTACTCACAAGGCTTCACACTTAGCTTTGTTCCAGCTCCAAAGGCGTACCTGTCCCCACCGACACTCACGGCAACAAAAGCCATTTCACAAATGCTCTCATCTCCCCATAGCAAGGAAGCCGTTCGTGTGGCTGACAAGGACCTTCCCAGCAAGGCACAGGTGACACTTTTCCAAAAACCATGCAGACCTCGAGTTGAGGTTTTCTCCGTCCAACCACAACCTCATTCAAGACTGCACTGAAGGCATTCTCAGAGCTTGTGATGGGAGAGAAGGCATTTCAGGTGTGCAAAGGTAAAACAAAAGGATGAATATCAAAGCACTCCTATTGCAAGAGAGACATATGGAAGACAATGGCAAGCCGCACACTCACTGGGCTGGACGGACAGTCTGGTCCCTGAGCCAAACGTCAGCCTGTCGTAGCCACTACTGTAATCACACAGCGTTTCCTTCCATAACAAAAAGCCCAGCAAGCCACTTCAGAGGCGGCATCTCTCCCCAAGCTTTTGCCCAGCCATGCCAAGGCTAGGAGGGACAGCAGAAGGGTGACTGTGCTTCCCACTGTAACAGAAAACCCACTGGGATGCAGTGGCATAGGACAGCCTCCCCGCGGGACATTTGGGAGCAGGCATGTGGCCCCTTTGTCCGTGCCAGCCAAACTGAGAGCAAGAAGGGCTGTTTTGGACCAAGCGAGCACGTTCCCTTAAAGCAAAGTCCATTGCTAGATATGTTCACACATAAATGACCAAACACGCAGCCGCATTCCTGCTCTTAACCCCCCCAAGGAAGGCCTCAAAGAAAACAGAAAGCATAGGAGCAGTGTTGGGCTTACATGGCCTAACAGCGAGTCTTGTTCCAGAGCCGAAGACAGGTTTATATGCACCATCTCTCGTGCTCACACTGCATTTCCACTCTCAACAAAAACCTTCCCAACCACCAGCTTTGCAAACCCCAAACTCCCTAACCCCACCTCCACTAGACATTGCTGACCTTCACTTAGAGTCAGCTACATCGTGAATTGAAGACCCCTGCAATCTGTCTGTGAGCACGGTTGGACCTACGAGTACAAACCCTGTTTGTGAGGACTGCTGCTTCTGCCCTGGGCCACAGGAGTGGGAATTTCATGCAAGTTCACCGTCTCAGAGATTCCTCTTCATCGTCTGAATTAACTTAAATAGTGCCTATGTTCTCCTTCCCCTATGAAAGGTGACCTAGATACAATGAGCACATCTACAAGGCACTCCAGTGGACACCCAAGGACTTTTGACAAAGGACACACAGGCAAGCTGCATACTCACTGGGCTGGACGGACAGTCTGGTCCCTGAGCCAAACGTTGGCTTGTCATAGCTGGTACTATAATCACACAGCATTTCCTTCCATAACAAAAAGCCCAGCAAGCTGCTTCAGAGGCGGCACCTCTCCCCAAGCTTTTGCCCAGCCATGCCAAGGCTAGGAGGGGCAGCAGAAGGGTGACACGAGGCAGAAGGACCCCAGGGCAGGAGCGGAGGTTGACAGCCTGCCTGTGTGGGGTGAGGCCAGGGCTGGGCTCAGAACTAAGGGGCACCCCCAAACCTCCTCCTCCTCCTGTCCCCACAGTGCCTCCAGGCTGTCCCTTGCGTTGCTGTTAGAGTAGGAAAACTCTGCCAAGGTGAGACAAAACCAGCCTGATGGTGCATGTTCCCTGGAGCTCAGAGAGCTTAAAAGGATCAGGCGCTCCTGCCTCGGGCAGCAAGCGCTTACTGGGCATCACAAGGAGCCTGTCCCACTCCCAAAGGTGCCTTTGTGGTAAGCACCATTGCTCACACACTGCTTCCCACTGCAACGCAAACCCTGCTGGGATGCGGTGACATCAGAGAGCCAAAAGACCATTGGAACAACTTCAGTACGGATGGGACCAGGTCTCCAAAGTTCTCTGGAGTGCCAGTGCTCTATGACACACACATCCATCTATGCTCAGGGTGAAGGGAGGAACGGCAACAGGCATGTAAAGAAGCTTTGACGCTTGAAGTAACAGACCTCACAGGAGCACAAGGCAACGGGACATGCGGGAAGAGCAAGTCCAAGGGACACTTGGAAAACTGCACAGTTCAGTTCCCAAAATTATTCCCCTCAAAACAGCTAAGAGCAAGACAAAAATGCAGCAATTCCAGTTGCCAGGACAAGTTACTGCTTACCTGGTATCACTGAAAGCACCGTTCCCTTTCCAAAAGTGACTTTGCCTGCAACATTCACACTTTGACACATTTCCTTACAAAAACGTCTCTGTCAGCCCTGCACATGATCTCGAAGAGAAAGCACCTGCCTGCAGGCCACAGCAAAGCTCCCTGACGCAGCAGGCTCGAGTCCCGTGTCATTACCTGGAACGAGGGCAGACCTACTCCCCAGCTCACTTGCACTTTTCAGACAAGCGTTGCCCTTTGCCTTCCCTAATTTTTAAGACCCGTGAGTGACAACTCCCACCCACGGTATCGCTTGCCCAGAATCGGGGGGACCGTGCATCTGAAAAGCCTGCGTATGTGCACAGACCCCATGGAAGCTCATCAGGCTTGGGTGTCTGTGGGTTTCAAAGGCTGCTGTGAGGCGACTGGTCAGCGACCATCAAATTGTGCACAGCTCAATGCCATACAAGCAGCTGTTTACAGACAGGAATAACTGGAGCCTTGACATGGAGGTATCTGGAAGAAGACAAGGAACGCCTGGATTTCACTCTTCAGTTCCCAAGCTTTTCACCACTAAACAATAAGGAAGAAGAGAAGAATGAAGCAATTCCAGTTTCCAGTGCAATTGGCTCCTTACAGGCTGCAACTGAAGGCGCAGTTCCCTTTGCAAAAGTGACTTTCTCTGCACCATACACGTTCTGACACATTTAATTACAAGCAGGTCCCTGTTAGCCCTGCAAACGACCTTGTACAAAAAGCTATGGCAAATCTCTCTGACGCGACAGGCTCAAAGACAGTGCTGCTACCCAGAACATGGGGAAATCTGTTCCTGAAACTGTGTTTCAGGTAAAGTTGTTCTTCCAAGTGGGAGGTTTTTTGCATGTGCGCTCTCTCAGAGACTCCCCTGATGGCTTACATTCTCTGCACTCAATGAAAGAGCGCCTATGTTCTCGTTCCCATCTGTAACGCGACCCAGATGCAACAAGTACGTCTAACAGGGCACTACGGTGGACATTCAAGGACTTTGGACAAAGGACACAGAGGAAAGCTGCACACTCACTGGGCTGGACGGACAGCCTGGTCCCTGAGCCAAAGGCCAGCTTGCCATAGCTGGAGTCATAATCACACAGCATTTCCTTCCATAACAAAAAGCCCAGCAAGCCACTTCAGAGGCGGCATCTCTCCCCAAGCTTTTGCCCAGCCATGCCAAGGCTAGGAGGGACAGCAGAAGGGTGACTGTGCTTCCCACTGTAACAGAAAACCCACTGGGATGCAGTGGCATAGGACAGCCTCCCCGCGGGACATTTGGGAGCAGGCATGTGGCCCCTTTGTCCGTGCCAGCCAAACTGAGAGCAAGAAGGGCTGTTTTGGACCAAGCGAGCACGTTCCCTTAAAGCAAAGTCCATTGCTAGATATGTTCACACATAAATGACCAAACACGCAGCCGCATTCCTGCTCTTAACCCCCCCCAAGGAAGGCCTCAAAGAAAACAGAAAGCATAGGAGCAGTGTTGGGCTTACATGGCCTAACAGCGAGTCTTGTTCCAGAGCCGAAAACAGGTTTATATGCACTATCTCCCATGATCACACAGTATTTCCTCTCTCAACAAAAACCCTCCCGTCCACTTGGCAAAGCTGGGCATCCACAGCCTGACTAGATAGTGCTGAATGTACTAGGAGTCAGCTACGTCCTGAAGTGAAGACACGCCTCGATCTGTCTGCGGGATCAAGAGCACTGTTGGACCTATGGATACAAATGATATTTGTGAGGACTGTTGCTACTGCCCTGAGCCAAAGCCTGTCCTGGAGGAAAGCAGGCAGCATGTAATTCCACAGTTGAAGAGCCGTAATCCCAAGAAGAGAGATGCTGAAAACTCACTGGGCAATGGGTAGCTTTGCGCCACATGGAAGGATACTACAAGAAGGTGTCGGCACTTACTAGGCAAAACCCGAAGTCGTGTCCCTTTGCCAAGTGTGAGCTTGCCATAGTTCACACAGTGGTTTTCACCTCAACAAGAACACAAGCTCATCTACATCCTTAGAGAGAAAAGCAACCTGTGCTCACATGGCCATGGCACAAAATACCTGTCCCTGAGCAAATGGGTTCAGGACCCCACACTGCTTATGTGAAAGGAAGGAAGTAGATTACTGACAGAATTCAATAATTGAGGGCATACCTTAGTAGACCTTTCTTGAACTCATACATATCTTTCTTTTTTTATACAATATTGAACTGAAAATGGTTTAAAACTTACTTGGTTTTACCCTTAGTTGCACTCCGCTTCCAAAGATGAATTTGCTTCCATAGGTATTCACACAGTATTTGTCTTCAAAACAAAACCCCTTTTTTTTCCACCAGTCGCTTATTAATTCCTGCTTGGCTTTTCTTTTAACTTAGTCTACCCAAGTAAATTCCTTGGCAACTTTAACTTAGATTTCCTTTAAAGTTTTCTTAGTTAACGGTCTCTGAGTTTTGACAGAGATGACCACTGACTGCAAGTTTTGTCCTTCGTTCATGCGAGGAAATGCTACAAGGATTAACAGTAAAATTCCTCTTTCAGCATTATATCACCATTAAAAGCAGAGATCTCCCCCTGGACCTTCCTGCACATAGTGCAAATCTTCAAAATACCTTTCTTGATTCCCCGAACAAACAATGCCCTGCTTGTTCGGATCTCTTTCCAAGACAGCCCAGCTTTTTTTGTCAAGGAGTGAAAACCTGGATGGAAACCTGTCTGTAGCCAGAAACAGGAGCAGCAGAGCAAAAGGTAAGACAGTTTTCCAGTAGAGACAAGAACTGCAGCTTCTGAGAATTAATGAGGACAAGGTTCTGGACAATGGAAATAAAAGGACAGTGAGTGTCCCTGCAGGTCTCGGAGATTTCTGGGAACATGTAGTAGTTAAGAAAAGAAGTATTTGGGTAGGACTCCTCTCTCTAGGTGTAGAAAGCTATAACTGAGTGATTTGCTTATTCTTTTTGAAGAAAAAGAAACATCCAGCATACAGTCCATTGGGATGGATTCTCTCTCTCTGTCCTCTTGTGAGGACAATTAACATCAAAAGAGGCTGCCCTGAAAATTATTATTATAGTCATTGTTCCAGAACCTGCATTAAACTGATTTTTGAACATTCACAAATGAAATAAAGCATCTAGCTCTCAATGACGCATACAGAAGAGTCCAGTCCTCCAAACAAGTATTTAGCTTTATAATGATTTTTTTTCCCTGATGCAAGGCCAACCTTAACCTTCAATTGCCCACAGAAGTAAAGAACAATGGAATTTTAATGGCTATTTCATAGAAAGGGGAATTAGACTTTCCTATCCTTGCTCCTTCAGGGTTTCTACCTACCTGGTTTCACCATCAGTTGTGTCCCACTTCCAAAGACGACTTTCCAGCTGTATGCTGAATTCACACAGTGACATATCCACTAACAAAAACCACACACAACTTTTGGTCCAGACAAGTATATGCATTTTTCAAAAGAGATCAAGGGAGAAAACAGATGTCACCCTTGTCACATACCTTTGACTCCAAATTAAGACGTCTTTCTAGTTGCGTGCCTCTGATCTTTTCATAGAAATGCAGATAGAAACAATTCTGAAATGCCTGAAGTAGAAAATCAAGCCCATTACCCTGTTAGCATAATGCAGGTGAAGCTCCTTGGACAGTTTTTAAGTAGAACAATTTTTGCCATAGTTAGGACAACGGGAGAATCTCAGCCTTGCATTTATAATGCGAAACAACTATTTGTTTTAAGATGTACCTGATTTCATAATTAGTTTTGTGCCTCTCCCAAAGGTGAGTTTCCAGGAAGACTCAGTTGGCCCACAGTAATAAGCCTCTATACAAAAATTGTAAAGGAGAGAAGCCTCAGCCTTTAAAAGCCAGAACACAGTTAGACATATTAAAGTGGGACGAAATTTCCACCATTTTTTTAAACAACTAACAAAGCTGTTTCTAAAACTTCTTATGGTCTAAAGAAGGAGTTTAGACAGATGAGCCAGCTAGTCAATCTCAGAAGCCAAGCAAGGGACCAGACCCATAAGAGAAAGAAGCCAAGAAAAAATAAACAGAAGGAAACTCCCAGAGAAAACCAATTTAAGGTCCTAATTTTTCCTGTTTATTCAGTTGGCAATGAACCCAGTAAGGGATCCAAACCTAAGTCCCAGAAGCCAGTTCAACCTAATCTTTTAAGCAAACAAAGGTTATTCATGAACATTAATCTCAAATATATTCCCCTGTAGGGTTCATCCTGACTAACACGGAGTTTGCACAACACAAAGGTCATTCACTGATTTTCACAGAACAATAGCAATTCCTGATCTGTTCCACTCACATCAACATGACAGAGAAGTTACAAGCAAATTGTTTAGAATGTGCTTTTCTTCCCCATGCCCTCTTTCCTTCTTATTTTAAGAAGCTCTTCCCTCTGTATTTTGAGGAAGATGTGACAAAAGACCTTAAGTACTCTGTCTTTCCTAAACTTATTGATGAAGAGATACCTACTGGGCTTTATCAGCAGCCTGGTTCCTCTTCAGAAGATCAGTCTGGCTGCATTAATCTGAATATACACTGTCAAAAGCTCCCTTACAAAAACCCCCATGCTCTTCTGCACATTTCATGTTCCATGGCAGGGACTCTAGTCATCGAAATAAAACTATATGTGCAAAAAGCCTGTTAGATATCCCCACAAAATGAAAGCTGGGTTATCTCTTCTGTTTCTCCTAGCAGGTTTCATGTCAATACTTTTTACAGGTCAAGAAGGATGAAGTGCCCTGAACATGAGATGCTTTGGCATAGCCAGGAATAAACTAAGATCCTCTCTACAGAAATCGTACAGTTAACATTTATTTTCAAAGCTGTGCCTTGGTAAAGAGAGAGAACCAGAAGCACTTCACTCTCCAGTCCTGAAAGTTTTGCAGGGGAAGATGTAACTGAGCAGTGAGAATGTCTGGCTAGGACACCCGGTCCAGTATTTCACAGGAACAGAACTTCTGCAGGCTCTTCTCTCTCTGTTAATGCATGTTAAACCACTTTTTTTTATAGGGCAGAGACTTCCCGGGTCTCTGAAGAGCCATCTTCTTCTCCTCTCTCTGTTTCTTGCTCATGTAATTCCACACATGGGTAGCCCTTGAGGTACTCTTCAAAAGGGATTAATGTGAAAAGCACAAGGAAAATTCATTTTTTTATACTGTCTGTAATAGCTCTTTCTACCAAGGAATACCACGAAGCTGAAGCAGCTTGAGAAATGAGACAAATCTGTAGTTTGGGGAAAGATTTGTTACAGCTCTCTGGCACTCCATGCTGATTTACACTGATTCCATTTTGCTGGGAATCTAGTCCTTACTTCCTTTGTGTCAGTAGGAACTTTCCACCGTAATTACTGTAAGAAGGACTCCTCTCTCATATAACAGCTTCTCTCCATAAGCTGTTGCTATGAGACTTTACAGAAAAAAACAGACTTTTTCTCGCTGCTGTCTTTACACTAAATGTTCCAGCCACACATTCATTTCAGCCCTAGAAGCAGTAGATATGGAAGGAGATTCCCTTCCAAGGATCATTATGTACTATGAATTCCAAGCATCAGGTTCTCCAATACTTCTGAAGATACTTTTGTTCAGATCATGCATTTAGTTGGTTTAACACTGAGCCTTGCTCCTTTGCCAAACTGCATCTTATTATAACTGGTTCCTGAATTCACACATGGTTTAATTCCTTTGTAAAAACCTTTCCTGCTCTGCAATTGTACACAAAACAGGGAAATGCCTGATCTGTCATGATTTCTGGACAGGAATGAACCAAGATGATCCCATCCCAGACTTACTCAACCCAGCAAAGAAAATCTAGGCATATATTTGAAATCTCATTAAAATGTTTCCATTCTGTAAGGTAGCTGGACAGGAAAATTTTTGCACTCTATCTACAAGCCTTCATTTTTTGTTCCTCACTAAGAGTTCAGATCTTATATGCAGACTAAAATATAAGCGAGAGAGAGAAAGAGAACTTGCCCTTGCAGTCCAATAGTTAACCATACTCCTAATGAACTTCAGCAACGGATATGCACGTTTCAGCTATTCATTGCATACACTGTGCGGTCCCACATATATGTAAGTGGATAACTTGTTTATCTAAGATTTTTAGAAATGCAGTAATGAAGATGTCATGAATGCAAGCCCACACAGTTCTCCTTTTTGCACCTCATCAGGGCATAAATCACTCACTGCATTTTGAATAGGATTGGGATCAAGTCAAGTCTGTAGCTGAATTAACCTACACATTGTGGTGCCCACTTACTAAGAAAACATTGGGTTTCCTCCTATCATTTTCTATATATCACTTGGTGTTACCAGCATCCCATCTCCCCCGGTATTTTCTGCCCTTTGGAAAAGAGAAATGCTTGTCACAGAATTTAGCAGAACCACAATTTCTCACCTATGAATCTAAGGAAAAATCTGACAGAAATACCATTCTGATCACAAATCAAGAATCAGGACTTACTAAGATTATTTAGCCTGACCCCTACATAACACAAGCACGAAAACCAAGTGTAAGATTCCTGCAGTATTTGAGATTGTCACGACAGAAGAAGAATGACACTCTACAGATTGGCATTATGGATCAATAACTTGAGCTGGGTAAATTTCCAAAATAGCTTCGAAAAACTTCAGATATTTTTTGCTTTAATTCAGAGCAAGTGAAACTGGCCCTTCAAACTGTATCTTCATGTCTATCAGTAAATCTGATCACCTTACCCTACTGAATCTAGGCCCCTAGGTCTTTAACCAGCTTCCAGAAGTATACCTTAGGAACTTTTATTTCTTATGTGAAAACATACACTCATTAGAATAAACTGCTTCATACCACTGAGTATTTGTCTTATGATTTACATTCAGCTTTCAATTTCTCTCCCCCCACACTTTATCTTCAAAGCCAGATATGTCTCCACATCTTGAAGAGTATGAAGAGAATGAAGAGAAACAGGTAAAAAAGCTGTCATTAACCAGACTACACTTACTTGGTGTCACAATTAACTGTGTCCCCTGTCCAAATATCTGCTTTCTTCCTCCTACAGTTGCACTGCCTGAGAGTCTTCTACAAAAATCAACTCTGATTTTTCTTCAGTTTGAACTGAAGAATTTCTTGACTAAAAGCATCCTGAGTCCCAGGACCTGACTATAAAGAAAAAGTTGTGCCTTTTATAGTACAAAATGGAAAAAAATCCAGTCATACATAGATAAATATTTTATGGGAAATGCTGCCTGGACTGTTTTTCTTCCTTTTCTCCTCAGATATTTTCTTTAAACTAAAACTGCAAGCTGGAAATTTCTTTCCTATTAACAAAAGATTGTTCTGATTTCTTTCTACTAAGTGAAAAGAAAGTTCATTTTACTTTACTGACTTCTGTTTCTCAGGTATATATTCCTCAACAGCAGCACAAATGACCATTTTATCACGGGTATCCAATAGACAATTAAGTCAATCAACCTAGTAGAACAAGATAACATTTTAAGTAGATCGAATATCTACTGCCTAAAAGGGAGGTCCATTAAGCTTCAAATTATTTCTTAATTGCTTAGCTTGCACAGACAATGCAGCAGTTTTGAAGTAGCATTGCTAAAGTCTCAAAATAGGTAGGAAATAAGTAGCTACTTGTCTCATAGCCCCTGAAAAGGTCTATGCACTTTATCAGATATTAGCTTGGAAATGAAAACCTGGCGCTGAAGGGCTTGAATACAAACTCCTTTATAAAAGTACCTCATTGAAATTGCAAGGGCAGAACAGAATTTAACAGAAACTTGAAGTTAGCCTCTCTGATTTATACTGCTGCACACTTCTAGAATGAATTTGAATTCATCTGGTGAGTGTGCACACGCTCTGGGGGAAGATATCTATGATCAAAGCACACATCCAGCTCTGCTGAGGACACAGGAGTCACACTGAATGGACTCTCACTGGATCTGGGATGTGCTGAAACGCTATGGTCTGAGATCACTATTTTTACTGGAAGACTTACTTGGAAGCACAAACAGGTGAGTTCCTCCACCAAAAGTGAACTTCCCATAACCAGCAATCACACTGTGACAAGGTGCTTTATGTAAACCATTACAGGAGGAATTTAACAGATTCCCAATCACCACTGAATGATAGAGTTAAATATTGCCTTTCCAAAATCTTTAGGAGCCAGTATGAAGCAAAATGTCTTGCTGTGCTGATGACTGTATCCAAAGAAATTTACTTCTGTTGGTTAAAATTTTGCTAAACCAAATCTTATCACAAATAGCGTCAATTAATACTTTACTGCTGCATCATTATATATTTTGGGTCTGTAAAAACAAACAAGTTTTACATTTCACTGTTTTTTATATTTAGGATATTTCAGATGAAGCATGGATACGAAAAGAGAGCAGTATTTAGCATTGCAACATTTCTCTGCAACCATTATTGTGCCAACATACTAATTTTAAAAGAATAAAAAAGATTTGTCTGAATCATTCCACGCCACTGCCCTTGTAACAGAGTACATTTGGGAAGGCCATGGGGTTGGCATAAGAAAAATCAATATTGAAAGGTTTTTCATTCTTATGGATACTAACCAGAACAGAGACAAGATTTCCTAAACCTTCAAATTAAATGCTTAAAAAAAAGGCACATGGAAGTGTAATTAGTAAAATTGGGTTGATATAAGAAACTGAACCTTGGAAACAGAAGTTAGGTTGTTAGTGTTTATATATGAAATTCTTCACTTCTCACTTACTTGGTATTACAACAATTCTTGTTCCTTGTCCAAATGTTAATTTCCCTGTGTTTCCTGTATTCACACAGCCAGCAAGTGCTTTACAAAAACCATCCAGAGAAATATATTTACCTTCTTAACTCCTCCTCTCCTAGAAGAGAAGTTAACTAAATGCAATTGGGGGTATTAAATGATGATATCCATAGTTTATTACTGAATGAGACTCATGGCTTAACTAAAGACATTACCCTCAACCTGTTACATATAATTGTATGTGTCCCATTCTTTCTTTCCACTTCAAATTGGAAACTGATTTCTTTCACCAAGGAGTAATTATCACTCCACCTTATCTATTCGTCTACTTTCAACTATAAAAACATTTACAAGACAATTCTTCACTAGGAAAAAATACCTGTTTTTACCATCCGTTTATTTACATTCCTGAAGGTGAATTACCAGCTGCAGGGAGAACTCAGAATAATGGTATCTACAGTAATAAAAGCTTTAATGAACTTAGTTTCTACTGGTACCTCATTTGCTGGCAAACATATGATCAGCTCTGGCTTAAAATCCAGAGGTAGTTGCTCCCTGTGAACATTGCCAAAACATGCTGCAGCAAATTGCTTCTACTTCTGTTTAAGGATTGTGTCATACCCAATCACACAGGCAGTAATAGTCTCATCCAAAGTATTGAGCTACTGTAGGTGAGATGAAACCTGCTTTTTGTCTGACTTTTCTAAGTCATCTGGAAATAAATGAAAGTAGGTACTTCTAGAAAATACTAAGTTCTTACCTGCTCCTATGGAAGATCTGATTGTCTGCCTTGGAACAAAAATCCATGCATACTGATATTTTCTGAACACTGAAAAAGCTGGTTGCCAAAACACTAAGATAAATAATTGTTGGAAGATAAGACACTCAAAAATATTTTTCATCAATATATTTCAGTGATCAGGGACCTCAGGCAAGGACATGCATAAATTCTTAACAACCTTTGATATTCTAGTGCTTTTAAAAGCTAAGTTATATGTAAATTAAAAGGCAAATTTCTTGGAATATTGAAATGCAAGCACTCACATGTCATTCCCCATTTCCATCTGGAAACTCAGAATAAAACAATGACCCAAATCATCAGTTAAACTCTATGGGGAACTAGTATTGGACATCTGTGGCCCACATCTGTATGCATGCAATCCTCAGAAACACAGGCACTTGCTTTCTAAAGCCTTTCACATTTCTTTTAGGCTTACATGGCTTTACTTTTAGGTGCATTCCTCTTCCAGATTTAAGCTCTTGATTGCCACCTCCAAAGTTACACCACAGCAGAGCTTTACAAAATCCTGGCCATGGAAAGTTTTGATCCATGACAGACTTTCTCCCTGCTTATTAAATGGTCTTTCTAACTGTGACATTAGTAAAAACCTTCATTTGAAAAGTCTTATTTTTTAGCCTTCACATGGTGCAAAGAAACTGACACTCTGGACTACATGTTTAAGGAAATTAGATGCCTTGAGACAGACCAGAAACATATCCTACACATTTGAGTTATCTAAACTTAGTACAACTTAGTAAACTAGTGTCCCTCTATAATCAGTAGAAAAACATAGGCATTTTTCAAGCACAGTTCTCATCTTGAAAATATTAACTCTAAAAAACCACCTCAAAAACCAGTGATGAAGATAGAAGCAAAATCACCTTGCGATAGCAGATTTCACCTTGAATGCTTTGTATTAAAGGGAGTAAACCTGGACTCACAAGTCTGACAATTTCAAGATGAACATTCGCTTATTCTTTATCTGAAATGTGACACATCCACTGACTGTGGAAACACAGATAGTTGGAAAGTTTCTCATTAGGGGAAGAAATTACCTTTAAATCCCTAAATGCCAAAGCTTATGACAGCATCATCAAGATCATTTTTTGAGATGTTTATTTCTGGCACTTACTTGGATGAACAGACAGCCTTGTCCCCTTTCCAAAAGTCAGAGTTTTGTAGGCACCTGTGGAGTTTCACTGTGACAAAGAGCTTTACCAAAAATGCTGGCAGTAGCTTTTGACTCAAAGGAGTTTTTTAACTTTGATGTGTATACATAGATCTCCCAGGGTGTTTCTTCTCAGACTTCCTATATCATAACTCTAGTCAAAATTCTCATGACAACTCACTGCTGTGAATCCCGCTGCTGTGGGATCCTATCTCACAAGCCCAGCTCATGTCTGTCACAGAGGAGATTGTAGTTGCATCCTTCTATGATAACAGCAACTGTAGAAGTCAGAATAATTAACTGTAACCATGAAGATGGATAAGAAAAAGCAAGACAGGAGTGACAATTTTTCTATAACACTTCCTCCATCCACCTCGGTTAGTGCTTATCTTATCCCAGTTTACACCAGCCTGCAACATTGAGGCACTTCATATCAAAACTATCTAAACTCCTCATCCAATAGAACCTAAGCACAACCATGAAAATTTCTTTACTTTGTTTCTTTTTTTTTTAAATGCTCCCCATCCCCTGAAGAGCACCAAAATGATGACCAAGCCTTAAAGATTTGTTCCTCTCTAAGATATGAATGTTCTCACATTCACAGTTTTTGGGGGGAAAAAAACCCCACAAATACTTCCATAATCTTCCTTTATAACTAAAATTATAGACAGACACTCTACAGAGCAACTCAGTCCCACTTTCTGCCTCTATTTTCATTCCAATAGAGCACAGAGATTCCTAGAAACTGGCATTGCAGCCCCAAAATTCAGCACTATCTCTTTCTTGTCTGCACATGACTAGCTACACATCAGTAAGCCTGAAAACTTACATGCAAATGTAACAGTGGAATATACTCAGATAATACTTTATTCCAACACATGGTTTTTTTCCTTCTTCTTCTTCCATTATACTCACTTGGATTTACCTTCAGAAGAGTCCTTGTCCCAAAGCTAAGTGCATTGCCAGTTCTAGCATTCCCACTGTCATGGAAGTTATTACCAAACCACCTCAAAATGTCACTCAGAACTCAGATTTAAAAACCTGTGGAACCATTCACTTCCAGGCAACCTTGTACTGCTGCTCAGTAGTTACTCTGGAATGATCAGGTTCTTCAGTGTTCTTCAGACTTACTTGAATTTATTTGTTCCTTGACCAAAGATGATTTTCTCAAAACTAATATATCACAACTGTAAGAAACTTTACAAAAATCTAAGAAACTTTACAAAAACCTGTACTTTAAACTTGCTGAGTTCTCACAACTTAAGCAAGGAGAATTACTTGTTTCAGCCTGGTGCAAAACATGCTCTGTTCTTTAAGGGAAATTCAGACTATTACTTCCAAGATCTCATTCTGGAAAAGTTGTTTGAGACAACTAAATGCTTCTGCCCCCACCACTTTCTTTCTCAGAATTCTCTATTAGACTTTCACTGTAAAACTACAAAGGAACATGTCCAGACAGCTTTTTAATATCTCCAACAAGGGAGACTCCACAACCTCTCTGGGTAACCTGTGCCAGTGCTTGGTCACCCTCACAGTGATGAAGTGTTTCCTGATGTTCAGATGGAGCCTCCTGTGTTTCAGTTTGTGCCCATCATGAGAAGCATCTCATCCTGCCACTGGGCGCCACTTTGCTTGCATTTTGTGGTTTCTAATGGCATCCTCCAAATTGCTTGAAGGCTAGTATTATAGTGCAGAGGGATTTCTAAAATGATCTAGTTTGAGATATTGCATACATTTACGCAAATAACCATTTCTGCTTTCAGACCTACTTGCACTGGCTTTCAGACATAACCCCTTCTGAAAGACTCACTTTGAGTTGGCTACACCAGCACTACGCAGTAGCTGAGAACTTTACATTAAGTTACTGGGACCGTGTCCCATCACAAAACTATTGAGTGCTCTTTTCAGCTAGGATAAATGACAAGCCTTATTTGGCTTCACTGGAGTCATTCTTGACTGGGTACACTTCTCTAACTATAGTTTCTCAAGATTCAGCTCTCAATCTAATTCTGCTTAACTCATGAATAATTAATTTAGGAAGGTATACTCATCACATGAATAATTAATTTAGGAAGGTAGACTCATCACATGATAGAGCACTGAGGGCAAATTTCTGTTCTTTGACCTTGTTCAGAGTTAAATGCAAAGCTTTCAGGCAGCTAGGGTTGTAAATTGCAGGCGAAGGCCATTTCCTAGCACTCAGTAATCTTTCTTATTCATTGTGATTTTCTGCTGAAAAGTCTAGGGAATAACCTCTTTGTGTTGCTAAAGAAAAGCTAACATAAACCCTCTAGACATCTCCCCGTGAGCTCCTTTTATTTGCTCACAAAAGTCAGTCACTTCTTTTACAACATTAGTGCAGCATTTACTTTATTGGGGTTTGAGTACTTAAAGTCTCATTTCTTTCTAAACGTTTGCATCATTAACACCCAAGACATTTTACAAACAGTGGTGTCAAAAACAGTGGCCTAGAAGTTATGACGCTCAGCAACAAATAAAAATCATGTTTTTAAGTAATAGTTTCCAGGGATTTTGCAGGAACTAATTTTATATGATATCCAAGAAGCAAACAAAAATGTCAGATATATTAAATAAGGATAAAAACCCCTGAAGTACATAGGAATTCTATTAGTGTTTTTAGACTACAATATATAGATATCTGTATAGTTATCTTCAAGTTGCAGTTTAAGATGAGTATGCCAGAAAAGATGGATTTACATAATTAAGCCTATAAAGTTATGTGTATTTCTCATATTTAAGAAGAAATAACCTATCTTTTAGGCAAAAAAATAAAAATGGAAAAAAAAAGGTCAGAAATTCTTACACTGAGTGGGATTTAGTGTCAGATACCCCCTTGACAAAAATTAAGTTGGTATTTGCCACAAGTGTTTTCACTACTACAGAAAGCTTTGCAAAAACTCATTTGAGTTAAAAAAAAACCTCCAAAAAACAGAGCAGACTGAAACATCTAATTATTTTTTAATCTCATGCACTAGCTCTACTTTTTCCAAATTGTTGATGTACAGAAAAGAAGCATTCTAGGATTTTAATCCCAATTTTTTCTTTCTCAAAAATAACTTCAAATCCTTACCTAGAGGACAAACCATCCTATGCTGTGTTTCTGTCTATAAACAGGCGGTAGCTTTCAAACCCTTTCTAATGTAAGACTGGACTGGCAATCACAATCAGTTTGTCCAGTCAGAAAGCAGACCTGAATTTACAGAATTACATCAAACTGATAACACATGATTTAGTAGCAAGGATCCCAGTTGATACTGGCCTTGAAAAAAATTACACATAGCTGGCTAATTTAATTTTATTTTAATTTAAGTTCATTTAAATGCACAGGGAATAATATGATCTATTTTGCTCATATCCATCTATTTGCAGTGTTTTTTTCCAATCTTCCTTACCTGGCTGCACTTTCTGTTCCGAATGTCACCTCTGGGAAGCTGCTTCATCACTATATTAGACAATAGCTTTGAAAGAACCTACTGTAACCAGGATTTTACTGATTATCTTCCTTTTACTTCACAAAACTGGCTGCTATAGTTGGCAGGGAAGTGATTTGTGCTCCTGTCAAGTTTTTCATGTTTGGGAATTTTAAATTGGAGCAAAGCCCTTGGAAATACCATCCTCATATTTCTCTAGTTAAAAATGAGCAGCTTACCTGAATGCACTCTTAGATGTATTCCACACCCAAATATGAACTTCTCAATGATCATGCCCACAGCAGCTCAGCCCTTTACAAAAACATGACTTCCATCCTCTCCTGAAATTTAAGATGTTTTCATTGCACATTATGAATTTTATCTATTCCTTATCACATAGAAGTATTGATAATTTTTATTTTAAAGCAACTTGACAATTATATATAAGGATTAAATATTCAAAGCCATGAAAACTCCATTAAAATGAACAGCATCTCAAAAAACAGCCATACCTTTGTCTGCCAAGAAAAGGTAACTGACCTAATTGTGATGAAATAAATAATTCTGCAGTAACTCTTCTAAAATAACCAAATATGTGCAGATTTTCTTTAGAGCAAAAAGAACATTTATTGTAAAACTTTTACTTTTCTCGTGAATTTAATCTTTTTTTCTGTGTCACACTCCATAGAGAAGAAAAACATTTTGAATGGATATTCAAGATCAGTTGAAAAAAAATCTGGGCATCTCTTCCAGAATAGCTTAGCCAATCAGTTCCACTCCAGTCAAGCTGTCCCAAGCACGTTTACTTCCAGCGAATGAAAGAATAAAAAAATTAGAACCAGCAGCTGATCAGATTTTTTTCTTGGGTAGCAAGCACAGCAGGGATTATGTTTTTACTTAGAGCTATAGTGGCTGAATTGAAGAGTATATGTGGTTCCTGTGCAGCACTAAGTTCCCTTCTAACTTCTAGCACCACAGTGTAACACCACTTCACAAAAAAAAATCCCTTCTTACCACATCCAGATCAATTTTTTTCTGTAAGTCAGCCGTAGCACAATTTGCATTTGGAATTTTTCTTTGAGTGCCATTCCCAGGTTCCAAAAGTACTGTACAACATAGTGAGGAAGGAGGAAAAGAAGGAGGGAAGGAAGTAAAGAAGGGAGAAAGGGAGGGAGAAAGGAAGGGAGGGAGGAAGGAATTATTGTTGTTTAAATTATAAGTTTAGTGGTGGGAAACCTTTGTGTCTGCCCATGCAAAAATGATTTATATACAAAATTGTTAGCTTTCCAAGCTGCTCTGTATGTGCAATCCCTACTAAAGTCAAAGATTTTCGACTAAAAGCTGGCTGAGATGTGGGGAAGAAAAACTGCCCACTTCATTATAGGATGAAAAGCAGTGGGTCAAATCACTCAACAGTTTTAAACATCTCACCCAGAGTTCCAAATACACAAACTTGTTCAACAAATGGATACTCTCCCACTGATGCTACTATAAAATATATAAATGGAACAGAATTAAAAGCAAGAACAGACCAGTTCTGTCTTTCTGTTTAAGTCATTCCATCCTCTGAGACCCTGCAGCATTTGGATACAGAAGAATTTTTAAGGAATTTAATTTCTTTCTCCTATTTCACACATAGTGGACACCAAAGGATAAGTCATTTTACCAGAGTCCTATAGCAAGTGCCCATCTCTAAGGGCAGTCCTTTAACATCCACCCTCCCCTTGACTGACTGTACCACTAAACCCAATTACGTCTGTTCAAGAGCACACCCCTCAGTATAGTCATTGTTGTGACTGCAGTATACCTAATGAACAGAGGGCTTCCAATGTATGGCACGCTGACTTCCCAGTTCGATGAAATTAAAGAAGTATTATATATACAGGTTTGTGGCATGCAAAATTCCTGGCCAACAGCAAACAGACTTTACCTGTTTCCAGAAACAGCAAGGTCCATAGGTAGAACTTGATGGAACTGGCATGGCTTGGTCCTTCCACAGTGAGACACCCCTCTGCAGAAAACCTCACAGTTCAAAGGAGCAGAGAGCCTCACAGAAGAATACAGCTCCTGAGTGCATCTCATCTGTAGGCTTCCTAGATGCAACAACTTGCCCTACAATTTCTTTATCACAGGGCACCAGACACTTTGGCACTTGTATTCATCCATCTTCTTATCAGCCTCTTCATTGCCTGAAGACAGACAGTTTGCATTGCATTCCTTGCTGTTTCAGACTTCCTCCTTACCTTTGGAAGACCCTAGCCTGCTTTAGACATAACAGCTTTTCAGGGTACAAATGCATCCCTTAATCCCAGCAAGACATCCTTCCTCAAGCTCAGGACATTCTGACCACCGAGTTTCTTGAATAACTTACAGTTTACAGCTCCCTTAGAAATATTAATGAATTTCAAAAGCAGTGCTGCAAGTGTTTCCCGTATTGTACTCCATTTCTTCTGTTACAAATCACTTACAACTGTACAACAGTTTTAGCTTGTATCTTCGAATAAAGCTTTTTTCAATTGCAGTTCGGCTATTCATCTTCCTTCACCTGTGCATTTCTGGCACTGGACTTTCTAAAGCCTCTATATCACATAGCAAGGGTTTTCATCTGCACCTGTCAGCAAGGCAAGAATGCAAACGAAAAGCAAAGAAGTTTAATTTGTAGCATGTGCAGAGATAACACATTATGGGGTTTGGGTGTTTGGGTTTTTTTTCCATTTGACCTATTTACTGGATTTCATCAAATCGAAAATGTGAGAACAATAAACACTTTGACCAGCAGGTAGCAGGAGAGATCAAGGAAAGAAATTCAGTTTACATCAATATATCTGATTTTATTTGGAACTTTTTAGTATTTTGGGGAAACAGAACAGACAGGTCAGATTATGCCCAGCAGAATGCAGGAATATCTTTAATATATTCTATTTTTAATGTTGTATAAGACAACAGAAGGATTCAGCTGTACAGAAAGCTCTTTAATATTTACCATTCTCATGCAGTTTGGTATTGTTTAAAGTAATAACAAGAAAACAATCAGTTTATCTTCTTAAAAATATCTATAAAAGGTTACATGACCAGAAAGTGAAATAAAACCTGGTTTACCTTCTCCATTATAAAGTTTAAATGGAAAAGAATATACTGATGGAATTAGAAAAAAAAAAGGGGGGGGGATTTTTTCACCTCATTTCGTGTATTTTAATTACTTTTACCAAGTTAAAACTCCTAGAAATTTTGGATTTTGCTTTGAGTATCCTTTTAAGTATATGTACGCTCTTCATTCCAAATGCAACCCTTGCACAAAAGGATACAAGCACATGCAATAATAATCACAGACATATCTCTTACACCCAGCTGGGTTTTACAGTAGCAAGAAGTAAGCATATGCAATAATAATCACAGACATATCTCTTACACCCAGCTGGGTTTTACAGTAGCAAGAAGTAAGCATCATTAGCCACATTACATCCAGACCCATTTTAAGAGCAACTTACAGCAAACTTCCCTTTCCCTTACTCTCCTTTGGCAAGAAAGTACTAAATAAACCCCAAGTCAAGTTGATGTGCTGTGCACGTAAGCAGCTTAAAGACTTCAGGGTGAGGAAGTATTCTGGCCCTAGAAGACAGTGGGGCATCACATGAAAAAAAGTAAGAAACAAAGTTTTCTGCAAGGTTAAGACTGAGGCTTTGATATGTGCATATTCATGGGGGTGAGTTGGAAAGAGGTTCAGACAGGTGTTCCTTTTTTTTTTACCTATGGCTGGAGTAAGTATTTGTTTGTGTTGTAACAGTTTGCCAGAGGATACAAAATCCTATGCATCATTTGAGGCTGGTCTAAGCACTTTTGTCTGGCAGTCTACATACAGAGATGTTGATACCGTCCCTGAACTTCTCCTGTTCTGTGACATTCTTATCGGCTCTGAGAAAGCCAAGACACTAAAGGAATGAGACTGGGAGTCCTGCCTTGTGCTGCCAGAGCCTTTCTGGCTATGAAGCTTTACCATCCGTTGTGTCTTGTGGGAGACTGGGCACTGAAACCTTAGAGATATTTAATCTTGCTTGGGGTGTTCCCATACATTTCTGCAGAAGCAAGAAATGTACAGGCTGGAAGCATAAACACTCCTCTCCCCATATATAGACAAAAATATAAGAGAAAATGCAAAATATTCTCCCTGCTATTCAGTTTTCCTTATTCTTCGTGACGCTTTTCCATTTAACCTTTTGGAAAGATGTTCATTCACTTAGGGTGCTTTTAATGTTTTCTGCCACAGGAGAGAGCTATCACCATTTCGACTTGCTCAGTAAGAAGCGACACACAGGTATTAGATAGCATACTCTATCTGTGAGGTGCACCAAGGGGAAATAAGATTACACTTAATGTGCTGGAGGTGAACGTTTGCCTGAAAGTACTTAAAAGGTTTTATTTAAGTTCACATTGTGGGTGGCGTGTGTCCTTTTATAATGAGCAGCCACAAAACATACTGTGCTATGACCCGCTGGCAGTAAAAGGGCTGAGAAGCTGTTTGGAGGTGGAATCCTTTGACAGTCAAGTCTCAAAGTTCCTGATTGCTACAGCAGTTTCACCCTCTGTAAAATGAGAAGAGTCTGCAAAAATGCATGGCATGCAACACCTTACTTTTATCAGGCAGAGATCTGCTTTCTATCAGAGTGATGAGTGAAGCTCTTGTATCTGAATGATTGCAGGTATCACTAATCAGTAGAAATGCAGATGTTGCACCTTCTGAGTCATATTGGGCTCTGTGAACTTCTCTGCATTCCCATCCTGCCTACAGCATGCAGTTAAAGATAACTGGCTTTTTAGAAGCATTTGCAACTTGGAGGAGAAGCTATCAAAATGACAAGCAGCAGATCCCCAACAGAAAGGTGAAGATGTAACTTTTGCCTACAATGAGCTGTAAACTTTTGCCAGAGAATGCCCATGAGGCTCAGTAGCAATCAGAAAAGAATTGCAGACTTAAACTGGGATAAGACATTGTTAGCAATAGGGATTTAATGCTTCACACAGTTCAAAAAGATCTGAAGCCTCCCTGACCCAGGATTTGAGCTAAGGACTACCAACGGGTAAAACAATGGCTAAGCATACCATATGTACCTTACTAAGTTTAAATAAGAAAACAATGCAAAAAAGAATTAAAATAGATTAGAGCAGAACAGCCATAAAATTATACCAAGCAGAAACACAATTCTAAAATTTCCTAATGTTGACAAAATTGACTATTGGGAAAGGAATGTAAAACAGCTCATCTTATCTAAAACATGATATTCTCTTTAAGTAGCATCCAGGTGAAGAGATTTTCAGGAGTTAGCAAATTAGTTTAGATTTTCACTTGAAATCTAGGCATCATCATCATTTTAATGAACTCTTCCACAGAAAAGCAAAGTAGCTTTCTGAACAGCTAGACTATAGAAGTTGTTCTACAATTAAAATAAATCTAACAGAGAAATAGCCATGATGATGCCTACACAAAAATGAAAGTCTTTGAAATATAATAAAATTACAACACAAGCCTATACAACCATCTGAAACCTGCAACCAAATGGCTTAAATTTACAGAAAGCTGTCATATGACATCATTTGATTAAGTATTGTAAATATTGCCATTTTGTGTAAATAAAAATGCTGATGGTGAAATTGGTTCCTTAAGCTCTTTATTCAAAATGGGATTGTATTGCAGCAAACGTTGTAAGACTTAGAAATACTCAGGAAAACTAAAGCAATAAAACTTTGTGTTAGTAAAAAAAGCCATATATTCTTCCACATACTTAGTAGGGAAGAGTGCATTATATGCTCTCCCCCCTGAACCACTTGACTTACTTGCTGGAATCCTTTGAAGAAAAAAGGTGAATTATGTAACATGTTGGGCCAAGTATTCTCAAAAGTTTTTGCACTGATTCTAATGCTGGACTCCTTGAGGATGCAAAGGATCTTGAACTTAAAAGCTACCAAGAACTTTAGCTGCCTCATTACATCAGACCTCGAGGGCATTTTAAGCTCTTTACTCCTTTTCACATCTTATGGATGAACATCTAGGATCAACAAGGTATACAGAAGGAAGAATACTCTTCTTCAGGTGAGTCCTCTTCCAAGATGCCAAACTAGATACAGACACTGTATGTCTTCCTTGTCACTCTAGACCTCTGCGGCAGTCCTGCAGCACCAGCTGCAATGCTAAAAGGGCACAGTCCCCCAGAGATGCTGACTCATCTGTTATATCTTCTCTTTGCATCTGGTTTGGACTCCTGGGGACTTCCTATGCTGAAATGTCAGCTGTTTTCTGAAAGTACCATCCTGTCTCTTGGTATTGGAAAGTAGGAGGCAGAGGGAGAAGCGCAGGCAACCAGCTTGTTTTAGATAAGAATAATAAGCACATAAACATCAGACTTTTTCCTACCTTTTGCTAGAGAAAAAAAGCTGCAACTTGTTCTGCAGGTGGCAGGCAGAAGGTTTCATAAAGCAATGTAGCAGGGAAGGGAAGCAAAAATCCCTTGCTGACACATGGCAGAGAAGGAGGGAAGACACCTTTGAGCAGTCATTCTGAGCAAATCGGCCAGAATTTCACTAGTGAAGGACTTGCCTTCTTGATTCTTCTTGCTTGGGTGATCATTTTTTTATGATATATTAATGGGATCCTTCCCAAGTACTTTTAAACTTATCTAGGAAGCCATGCACTTTGTCATTTTCACTACAGTAAATGTCTATAACTTCTAGTAGACTTCAGTTATAGCTTTAGGGGTTATGGGCATGCTGTTGACTGGTATGTACCAGATGAACATCTCCTTTTTGACTTGAGTTTCTTAGGTCTACATTAAAAGGAGAAAGGATGTGAATCAGAAACTTAAAACAAACAAGCAAACAAACAAACGAACAAACAACCCCCCCCCCCCCAACACAACAGTAATTGCACAGAGGAGGTGAGGAGATACTCATAATGAACAACTTCAAGGCATTCAGACCTCTAGTCTGACACACGCATGACCTTTACCTACAAAGATGAAAATTTCCTAGCCCCCTGAGGCAGGTACATTTTTTGCGTGACTTAGTATGATCCAGACCTGCTTGATAGATCCTTAGGCCCAGAGGTGAGAATGGAGAGGAATGCATCATTGTGAAGAGCCATGAGCACTAATGTCAAGGAAAGAAAGACAGAAGTCCACAGACTCTGCAGCTTGGATATATGCACTTGCATATGGAGACAGATGTTCACATCAGCTGTTTCCAGGCTCTGACACTGGGTGGAGAGAGAATACTGTTTGGAGGGACTTAGAGCAAGCTTCTACTTTGGGTGAATGGATCTCTGGAGGTTGTTCTTATTTTGAAAACAACAACAGTGTTGGGAGCAGTTTCTTAACCCTAGGCCAGACTTAAGTTTGAAGAATACTCCCTTAAACAAAAATGGTGTAGTCAGATGGCGAGGAGGGAAAGGTCAAACCACAGTCATTACTAGTGATTTTAGAATCATTTTCTGTGCTATAAAAATGCCCATTTATACCTTTGAATAACTACTAGCCCTAAACTGGACAGATCTTATTTTCCCATATGCACATTCATGAGAAAATTAAGTTGATGGATGACAGAGTTGATAAGGTGTAGTACAGTTCCCTTGGCGTAGTAGTAGCGGTATTGCGTTTTGTAATCATGTCAAGACACCTTGAAGCCTGAATATTTTTGTATGCTTCAAAGGTACCCCACCTATTTGTCTGTCTAATAAGACATTGCTCGCCTGACATGGTCTTCAAGAAATTTCAGATTGTATTCAGGCTTTGTAAGCTTGAATTGCCACATTAGCTGAGTTTCTGCTGGCTGTCTGCAACATCTCCCCTGGGCTTGCTCAGAACAGACTTCACTCATGAGCTGTGGGCTTCAACTCCCTACAGCCTGCCTCACACCAGCAATATTGAAACTGTTTGAGGTTCAGTTCTGCTCCATCTCTTATTGTGAGAGATGGCAAAGAAAAGTATTCAGAGCCCTTGTGCTAAGTGTTACTGCTATCACTCTCTTCTCAAGTCCCATACTGCATTTTTGTCTTTTGTTAAGTATCTCATGACTTACTTATCTTCTTGTGCTTTATTTGACTATGTTAGTGCTCCTGACCACTCTATCTACAGCTATAAGGCAAGATAAGCTGCCTTTTTTCCTTACTGAATTGCACTGTTCATGTGCAATTTATTTCTCCTATCCAAATAATTATACTCCTGACCTGGGCTTTCTTCTTTGAAATTTCTAGGCAAATGTTCTGTGTATGACAAAGATATCACAGAAATACAGAATGATCGAGGTTGGAAGGGACCCCTGGAGGTCATCTGGTCTCCCCTGCTCAACCAGGACTATCTACAGCTGTTTGCCAAGCACCATGTCCAGATGGCTTTTGCATATCTCCAGGGATAGTCACTCCACACCTGGAGATATTCAAAGGCCGTGTGAACACAATCAAATATGGACACAATTAAATCTGTAGGAGAATATGGATAGTACTACTAAAATGTTTTATACTAAAGAGTTCTGTTTATCATCATCCTCAATTATTCTGGTATCATTGGATCTCTTACAGGACAATGTGTTTTTTCCTATTTAGGGATAATTCTAAATCCCAAGGTGCTGATTTTAACAGAGGATATTTTACTGTGGAGCACAATTTCTCTACAAAAACTTCCCCTTAGCTCATATGAGCTGGGAGAGCTGCAGACTCTGCCCTCCTCTGTGGAATTAGCCACACCAACACAATCTTACTATTGGGCTGTACAATAGTACAGCTCCCTGGTACAGATTTTCTTCTGCAAACAATGCTATTCTCCTGTTTTCTTAAGCTGCATGTTCTGCATTGGCTCAAAATTATAGATTTACAACTGTAAAGTGAAAAGCCACTGCTAGTGGGAGGCAATCAGGAAGCCACAACGACAGAAAATAGGACAGAGGGGCTACAGGCTCTTTCCTAACTCAAACTAAAATAATTAGACCTAGACAGCTCCTGACAGGGGAAACGGTTCAAATAAGAAATCCAGCACAATTGTCTAGAAGTTTAAGAGCTGGAAAGGGGTTGTGTGTCTGCACATGTATCTGCTTCTTCCAGTTGGATCTTGTGGTCTAATATGGTATTGCCTTTCCCATTAACCTCCCTTCTCTAGACATCAGCTGCTGAGGTGCCAAAATTCCTCACTGGGTACAGATACTTCTCTTCTCCCCAAGGGTGTTTTTATGCAGTTTGTTCCCTCTTCCTCTCCTATCCCCAGTTAGTCTAAGCCAGCATAGCTTGCTTCTTGCCACAGGAGGCTAATCCTTTCCTTCCAGAAGAAGGCCAGACACAGCCAACCAAATAGTTTTCTGCAGGTAAAGTGAGAAAAACAGACTGCACTCACTTTGGCTACAGTATGAGTTTGCCTGGGCTGTCTTAAGTATCCATCCTTGGCATCATGTCTCAGAAACATTATTTTGGCCAGCTGTGACACAGCCCTCTTATTTCACATACTCTGACCTGAAATAAAGTCTTAGGGCCTGGCCACCATGCTAGCCCACTCCAACGGGGGACTAATCTGCTCACTGTGGGTGAATGATAGGCTGCGGTAAGAGACTGATGGATGGGTATTCCCTGCTTCTCATGATCCACAGAGCTGAAGACTTCAAACCGTCTTCTCAAAGACACCAGTTTCTCTTTTTTTGACTGATATCTAGATAACAGAGACTTGGGTGACTGACATTTGAGGGCATATATGTTCCCACACCGACCGGTTTCCCAGTGGTGCACAGGGAAGTCTGAAAAACCTGACCATGGAGGTATCACTCAGGTCTTTAATCTCTTCGTGATGGACATGAGGGCTCTGGTCTCCTATGCCAATGTGGATGGGTGTTTGAAACAATAGAGACTGATGTCTTTATCTGGCTGATAAATTTCTGTATGAGTCAATGCTATCCCTCAGTAGTCACACATTTGTAGATCCTTCTTTTTGCTTGTGCAGTGTTGCAGGATTTTAATTCTGTCAAAGCTCTCAGGCACAACCAAGGACTACGCAGGAAAATGTCATACCTTGATGTGCACAGAGACACAGAAATTGTACTCCCAGTCTGAGTCTTGCCTGAGAGATTAGGAAAAGGTGTGCAGTGTAAGATAAAAAGGTTCAGGGTGTCATCAGAAAATCAGGATAAAAATACTAGTGAATGGCTCCCCCTGCTTTATATTATGGTGGTAGAATGCACTAAATAAGCATTTTACTGTTTTTGGATTTGCCATGCAAATTTCACTTACCTTCTGAATAGGGTGAGGGTCTTCCTCTAGGTGTCTGCAGGGTCTGAGGGACAAACCTGACACAGTTTAATTAAACAGACCTTACTATGCACTCTGCAGAGGCTGTCTTGAAGCCAACAGTAACTCAGTCAGTATGTGAAAAACCTTATTTCCCTTTCAGGATGTGGTTAACTTGTTTTTCAAAACAATGGGGAGTTAATCTTGCATGGTGTTACTTAGTCATAAATGTTGACCACAGCATCCTGCCTGTTGCTTGTGAGAGAAAGATGAGTTGGGGAATGTGTGTATTCGGGTCTTTTTCAGTAATAACCAAGTTGCTATGGAAACTATCACTCCATCATAGTGATCATATCATAGAGATGTATATATACATCCTATAATGTATCACACCATACATTATTTCCTGTTGGCCTCTTCCTAGTAGCAATGAGTGGAAAAACCCAGCATGTTTTCTTCTCTTCTCATATGTTTATTTTCCTTCCTCATGCTCCTATCAAGCTGTCTCTTAACTGATTTCTCCGTAGACATGTGTCTCTTTTTGCTATGATGCAAAATATCTTGCTGGGGTCTTTTCCAAGTGATCTGAACGACCAGACCTCATTCAAATCCCCTAAGTCTAGAATTCATGGCCCTACTGAAGCTTTTTAATGTGCCAAAGAGAATCTCCACTTCCTTGTACAAAGTCTAGAAAAGACAAATTCAGCCAGCAGGAAATCTAGGTTATCAAAGCTGTATTTCTAATCTCATTGGTCATTAGGAAAGTTGGATTTCGGCAATCTCCATCCCAAATTCAGAAAAAAAAGCACAGAACAAACCACAGCATTTTGGCTTAGTAAAACTTTATTTTGGTCACTACTACAGTAACCTAAAATGCATGTGCCATGTACTTTGCAGAAGAAATACAGGTTTAATAAAGAAATGGTTCTATGGTTGAACATTATCTGGTTGAATTGAATCACTTCAGATCCAACACAGGTCTTCTCATCTACACCAGAAAATTATTGTTATTAAAGCTATCTAAAAAACATTAAAGCTATAAATAGCATCCACTGTGCCTGAATTCTCTCAGCAGTATTACATCCGTTCTACAGACAGCAATGCAGCATGACTGTAAAAGGTGTTTTTGAAGGGTCATATATCTATAGTGAGGACTGGATCTTTCAAAACTATTGAAGCAGGTTGGATGCTTCTATGCAAAGGCTAGAGAGTGGGGAGATCAATTTCTACTTAGCAGGGGGATGAGGAAAAATGCACTCTCCTCAGTTCACAGAGAAAAAGAAATAGCAAAAGCAGTTACAACTCTTAAAACTAAATAAACTAGCTAGGCAGGATTCAACAGTATAAAATGTCTTAAGGGGAAGGTGCTGTGTTGTGTTCTGGATGGTTATTGTCAGAAGATTTGACATTGGCTGTTCAACCCGTTGTGCTGCTGGCACACACTCTCTCCTGCTGTTGTTCAGATTGCTGTTGCCTTGCTTCCCCACCATCTGGAAGAGCAAAGTGTGTTTTAAACTACATTTAATGCAATTGGGCCTACATGCCACTGTTTGATAGCTGTCAGATCAAGACAGGTAGACTCTCAAAATTTAGGCTGGACTATCTTTTGTGCCTCTTTCGATACCTTAATTTGAAAAACCTCCCCCCTCCTCTTTCCTCCCACTACTTCACATGTTTGCATTTTGGGAGCCTTGCTTTTGACTCCTTATTTGTCTTGATTTTTCTCCAGGCTTTGTGCTCTGCCACTTGAAATACTCAATGAGATATCTTTTAGGCACTTCTGGTAATACCTGAGTTGCTCTGGCAAAGCAAGTTTGCTGCTAAGAAAATTTGGGGACCAGCCACCAAGAACTGAGTTTTGGATACAGAAAGGGGTTGTTTTCTTTGTGGTTTGGGAGGGAGGATGGGGGGTTTTTAGTTATTTTTTCGGGGGGGGGCTGTCATTGTTGGTGTCGTCCCCCCCCCAAATCTACAGGAGTTATTTAAAGGACACAGGAGCAGATGAGCAGTTATCATTGCTTGTGGGGTTAGAGAAGTACACAAAGACAGGCAGTCATTCCTGGCATGTGCTTCCAGTATTTCTACAGATCAAGCTATGTGCTTCCTTACCTCAGAAAAGAAACAACTTGATACTCATGAGTGTATTGAAGGCGATACTTTTTGCCAGCAGGACTCTCAAACCCAACACAGCCATAGACAGCATGTTCGCTTTCTCCACTTTGATATCTGCTTAGTGATAGAGAAAAGATGGGAGAGATCATGGTCTAGATTTGTATATTGTGATATTGGCAGAAAGTGGAAAAAACCACAGGTAATAGTTTCAGGGAAAGAAACACCAGCAAAGAAAAAGATGATGGAGAAACATGGCAACAACAGGGGAGGAGGATGTCTGTCTAGATTGGATTTTGCTTCCTGTTGCTTGTCTGTTACTAAACTAGCTACCTTGAAAAAGCAGGTTGTGTTTGATGACTATGTTGTATTCTGATTCCTCTACCCCTGACAAAACACATTTCCATGTGTTTATCCCCAACGTAGTAATGTAACTTCACAGTCTATTTAAGTAACTAACCTTGTGCAGAGGTGTCTGTGGTGTTGCAAACCTTCCCTGTTACTGGTTCTTCAGCCTCCTTTTCTGTAGCATGATAAAGAAAAGGCATTATAAACTACATCCACATTTTAAAAAGGATTAAACAAAATGTTCATATGATCCTTCCCATAGGAACATGTGGGCAGTACAGTCTGAGGCTCAGATGATCGGTCACTAATTCTAACATTAATTTGAGGAGAAAATTTCTCCATGCAATTGCAGAAAACAAAAGAATCCCTGAGTTGTTTTGTTTTTACTATTTGAATGAGCTTCATGATGACCAAAACAATCCCCCAAAATATAAAAAGTGGTTTAGGAAAAAAAAAAAGCACACCACCACTTTAATTTTTTGTTGTTTTTAGAAAGGCTGTTTCAGGCTGTGCTCTAGAAGGTTTGCTGCTATGTGGTGAAGTATTTAGTCATAAGTAAATGTACATTTTAAAAAAAGATTGTGTCTTTTTCTCTCCCAAAAAAGTAACTCTAAGTTGTTAAACAGTTAAGACCATTTATTTTAGATGCTTTTAAATATCTTTCAGCTCTACCTGCTTAAGTACCAGATGTCTTTCCCATTTCTGCTGGTTGCCCAGGGTAATGCTTACTATCAGGAGAAATAGCAAGCACTAGAAGACACTGTCCCCAGAAATAAGCTGCAGCTATACCACAAAATTGTACCTGGCAATGTTGTGTTGGCGGTAATAGTTCTGCCATTGAATTTGGCCACGCAGGTCACCTCTGTGTCTTTTGTCACATTGACCACCTTAATAGTATCATACAACCCCTCTGATGTCAGAATGGATGTATTCTGTTCATATACGACCTCATTAGAGGACATCTCCAACCTGATGTTCTTTGTATAGACATTTCTTGCCAAACAAGCTGCTTTCCCAATGCTGCCATCTTCTTCCAGTTTCTTTGATTTCATCACAATGACTTGTGGGACAGAATTGTTTTGACTCTCTGTAAAAAAAAGCATTGTTTGGTCATGATTTGATTTTATTGCAAGCTTGCCTGAGTGCTAAGTCACCTAAAGTTCATATATACTCCGGCTGTCACTAATTCCTAGCATTATCAATGACTAACTGCCTTTTTTTGTCATTATTTCCTGCTGCTGCTTCCAAAAGATCAGATCAAAGACAGAAAGGGAGTATGAGAGTAGGTTTTTTATAGGAGCTTTAATTCCACAGGATTCTAAGCTTCCTTTTGCCAAAGCTTGTGCCTATATGTGAATTCTTTATTTTATAAGTAAAGGACCTGCAAATGAGAAGAGAACTTTTATGCATGGCACTCCAAGAGTCAAATTGTTCTGCTTTCTCAACAATTTAATTCCTAAAAATAACACTTCTATCAAGGACTGTCTTGCATATTCATGAGACATGAGGGAATAACTGTTTTTCCTTTACTCTCCCTCCCCTCCCCCATATCTTCTTCTGATGTGGCTAAAAGGTCTAATCATAGCAAGAGAAGTCAGTTTGTTGCTTCACTGTTGTGCAAGGTTACTCCAATGAATCACATTACTTGCAGAAATTAATACTGCTGCTGGAGTTGGCGACAAGGTTGATCTTTTCAATAATAACTGCTCAGATGCAAGAAGGATTTTTGTCTCTAAGATGGGAAAGCAGGAGAGAAGCGATCAGAAGTCTGTGAATTGCATATCTCCACTTCTCCAGGAGTTTCTGACAAGGTTAAGAACTTTCAGTTGTGGGGGAGGTTTTCCGCACTAGACATTGCACATTGTGTAAGACATTCCAACCCAGTCTGGAGACAATGAAAAGAGAAGAGGATTGGCACTTGGTTCAACAAAAATTCTTGTGCCTGTTCCAAAAAGTGTGACCTTTCTCATCCATGTGCTGTGCCATGTTGTTAGTCCCACAACTCCAGGGGCAGTTAGAAGTGTAATGCAGAGTTTGTATAATAAATTGATTTGAAGGGAAGAACACCCCGAGGCCTATGAACTTTTGATGTCCATGGACAAATCTTCTTACAATCTTCCTTAGATTAGTGTAATAATCTTCAGTGGTAGTCCTTTAAGTGTTAAGATACCAATAAACATCGAGGCATGAAAAACGTGCCCTAGAACTGGAGTTTTGAAAGAACCTAAAAGATGCTGACAAGTTTTCACAGAATTTGGGATCCTTGCTCTCTCATGCGTCTTTCAGAAGAGTTACTCTGAAACTTTTAGATGTATTTTTTCAGTTTTGAAAGAATTTTAGAGTTGAACTCCATACACGCAACACACATGAATGACAAAGGCTTGACAACTGCAAAAGCCTGAATTTCAACTATATAGCAGCAGACTTCTCTGGGAATTTCTTATAAGACATACAAGTAATGAAATAAGATTGCTTAAACTTGAAGGAGATGTCTTTTAAGGAAACAGTTGGTCTCAAAATAATTTAGTAGCCAAAAAATCATTATGATATCATGACTTTTTAAAAAATAAAATATCTTTGCCCTCAGGTCATAGGTGGAGAAACTAGAGTGCTTCCACATACCAATGTCGGGACAAGATTAGCAACATGAATTATAATAAAAACATGAAAATGAAGAAAATCATCTAGCATGCTTCCTTGCCAAAAAGGGCTCAGCTTATGAAAGGTTATCAGACATACAAAAAAGATTTACATGTCCAATTTGACAGGAGCATCCTGATGGGTCTCTTTGCTAAAGAGAGGCGCATTAGGCTTTGAATTTTGCATGGTATCTGCCTTGCAGTCTGGTCAACAGATCCCTCAGGTCTAACATTTTGTTCATCACAGGGTATTTTTTCAAGGTTTGATCAAGGACCTCTGATTTTACTCTCTTTCCCCACCACCCATACCCCAGTACTGAGGAACTGAGGTGAAAGCCAAGTAGTACTCTGCCATAAACTCACGGGTTGGCTCTACTAATAAAACAGGCACAACTCCATGCACGTCAACACCTACAGCAAAAAGACACCAAACAGGAATCAAGCATTCATTGACTTCATTTGATCTATTCAGTTTAACCCAAACTCTGAACAACTTAGTAAGATTAAACCGATACAGAAATGTTGCATAAGATTCCATGTAATGCTTTTGTACATTATCCTTCTCTCAGTGCTGTCTTTCTAACTCTGATAGAATAGAAAGTCTTAGGAACTTAAATGTCAACCTCCACAGAAACTTTAGTTCCCTTTAGACTGTCCAAGCATGACTTTAAAACCTAACAATTACTGTGAAAAGCTTATTAAGATGCCTAAGTGGATAGATGTTAGGTCCCAAAGAAATTCATCATGATAGCAGACAGGACTTGCCCTTGTGGAGCACAAATTCTTTGGCAGCTCCTGGGAAGTGGGATTAGCATGGTTTTTTTATACTTAAATTATCTAACTGCATATAAAAATGTTATACATAGAAAGCCTAAAGTCTGATTAGTGATTTTAAAGCATGGAGGAGTGGCTGCCTGAATTTTAGGAGGAATAAAAGGAAAAAAAGTGAAAATCCAAACAATAACAACTCAGAAAAGGTTAATGCATAAAGAATACCTACTTGGCTCCACGGTCAGTTGAGTCCCCTTCCCAAAGACAAGAGCAGCAGTAACGCACAGTTAAAACGTGTAAATCAAAAAAGGCTCATTTTGCTGTTCCTCCTATATACATTTCCTTTCCAGGTGCTGTAACATGGTTTTGCCAGAGCCTGTTAGTCCTGTGCATTCTTTGCTATCTGAGAAGATCTTTAAAGGCTTTTCATGTTTTCTGATCTCCAGTATTTCCAAACAGCCAGTATACTAGCAAGCTGCTTCTCTGGCATAACTCACTGAGTAAGATCTTCAGCAAGAACAAATGTACACAGTGCAACTGTAGTTAATAAAGCAGAATTATTTCTTTACCAGACCCCAGAAGCCTCAACTGAGTCCCACTATTTTGCATTACCTGTGAATACAGCCATGAATTTCTACCACTGCTTGCTTTTGGGAGGGATTTGTGTATTACATTCTGGCAGTGGCATTTTATTAGACCAAAAAGTTGTACTTCTTTTTCCCTTTAATCTTACAAAGTCATTGGAAGAGCTATATATTCCATAATGTTATGGGCCTTAGTAGTCTTAATGAAAGTTTTATCCAGAATAAATAACAACAAAACAAAACAAAAACCTTATCTGTCCTTAACTGAGCCCTCAAGAGAATACGCCTTGAATATCCCACAGTGACTACTAATGCATGTTTTTCTACGTCATTTTGGTTTGGGGGATTCTCAAAAGATACGGGTGATAAAGCACGTCTGTCCTTAGCATCTTAAAATGCATATTAGTATCTCCCAAAGAAATCCAAATTTAACAACAAAAGGGTCAGGTTGCTCAAATTCTGGAAATTTTGGCTTCAATTTATTAAGTATTTCAACAGACACTAAATGACTTAGATGCTTAAGGCCTATTACCTTTTACTGTGAAACATAATCCTAAAGTCTTTGTGCACCTTTGAAAATGTCATCCTATCCTTAGCTAGAGAAAGAGAAATCATTGAACAGCATGGAAACTTCACTCAACTGAAGTTTCATGTAATTTTGTATCAGGATGTCAGAGAGGATAGATAGGCAGGAAAAACAGAAAGAATGATTTAAAGCATTTCAGGGTAGAGAAGACAAGGTTAATACCTTCCTTTTGTGAAATGAATTGTTCTCTAACCCAAGTTGTGGGAAATCCAGTGAAGATGTTTTAAAAATTTGAGTAATGTACTGTAAAAGTTTCCTTAAACCAAGAATACCTTGTTGCAGTCAATGAGCCACATGCTACCTTCAGCTGATGAGAAACAAATCTTTTCTTGTTAGCAGAATAACCAACACACTAAACTTTTTAAAAAAGATATATAAGACCCTTTATGTGAGAAACAAGAGTATCATATCAGCATTTCTGTAAATGTCTGAAATGGTAATACTATTGCTCAATCTTCCACCTGCCAGCTCTTAGACTGTTTTGTTGGTTGTTTTTTCTTGCCAAATTCTACTATTCTTTACGGGATATTTTACCTCTTTTTTTTTTTTTTTTGACAAATATCATCTTCAAATCAATGTAGACTGATGTTAAAATAATGGAATCTGGCAGTTTCTTCTGGTCCTACATTTACAACTGAGGATTCGTTAGTTAGAAAGAACAGATCTTTCTTCAGAATGATAACTTTGTATTCCTTTGTCCCTTTGGAATTGGAAGTGGACTTAAATTGTTCCAAAATAGACATTTATTCCCATGCAAGACATTCTACAGACCTGGACAGATATTAGTCAGCACCTAAGGGAGCCCCATGCCCTTCTGGAATGAGAGCAGGATGGTTTAGGTATGTAAAATTACATGGGACATTTTTGCAGCACTTTAAAGACAGGTAGACCTCTGAAAGCATCTTAACAAGTCTTAAGGTATGCACCTGGATGTTTAGGATAACAAAGATCAACCTAACAAACTCCCCTGCTGCCCCAACATTCACACTCTCACAGAAAAGCCTGGGGTGACAGCCACCTTTTTTGTACATCATGAAATTCCAAATAAAGATAGGAAGAACTAAGGCTTGTTATAAACCCTACTCACCACATCTGTTTTTTTCAAAGCCTAGGCAACTTGGTAGCCAATTTTCATTCATTCTAAGTGGTCTTGGATATGAGACATTTGTGAAAATTTAAGCCCAAGGGTATTTAACCTCCTTCCTCTTCTGTCTCCATGCCAGTGGAGTTACCTACCTGGTGACACTACAAGTGGGGTGCCAGTGTCAAAAACTAACTACTCATACCAGCGAGCTAAAGACCTGTCTCAAAACTTCTCTCCACTGTCAGCTCTTCACTGAGCTGTGCATTCCTGCTCAAAATGAGGCAGTAAAAATTCACTGGAGGATAGTACAATTCACAGTAAATTTGGGCCAGAGTGCTATCCAGACTGGGAATAAATTATAACATGTTAAACTTCAGTAGTGCACACCAGGTGTTTGGGGATCGTGGAGTAATGGTGATATACAGTTGTAGCCCAGTTGCTCCTGTGAAGGCTTCCTAAGCAGATACAAGCTGAGGATTCAGCTTGAAACCCTGGCCAGAGAGAGTGCACTATAGGGATTATTGCAGAAGAAAATTCTTACAGTGAACCCAAACCATTAGATTCCTTTGTCCTCCCCCACCTTAATTTTAACATAATTTTTAGAAACAAAATAATGGTACTTACTTGGTTCAACTGTGAGAGTGGTCCCACTTCCAAATACAAGCTTATCTGTCCTCACACTGCTAATGCTTATTCCAATAAATAACTCTTTCTTCATGGTATTCAAAAGTGTTGTAAAAACAGGAAATGAAAAGCCAGATATTTGTCCTAATTATCCACGTGTGCAACCCCATGAGGGTATCCAGCGCCACATTTTCTTCCAAAACTGGAAAGGGAAAAACAATAACTGAATAGTTCAATGATTTCAAATAGCTTGATTGAGCACAGAATTTCTGAGTTCTCCCTTTCTTCCATCTTTTAGAAACCCTGTGAGCTCTATATTTCCAGAATATATAGTAATATGAAAAGAATGTTGTATTTGTCTCCTTATTAATTTCAGTCACCCATGTCCTTTCTTCCTCAAAATATATTGCCTTTTTTCCTTCTTCGGGTTTTTGTACAGGGCCCTATGTTGTTTATATCATTGTGGTACTCCAGTCCCCAAACACAGTGATATATTTCGTTACAAAAACTGTCTCTTCCTTCTTTTTCACTACACAGAATTTTGGATTATACAGGCAGTCACATGACTTCTTGAGTGGTTTCTGGCCCAACATACCACATGAAGAAACATGATGTGGCTTTCAAAGAAGGGCCTAAAATAACACCAAAAATGTTGAATTATAAGTGAAAACTTGGGGATTAGACACCACCTCTGAAAAGTCTCATGGAGTTAAGCTGGATAGAAAGCAGGAAAAAAGATCAGTACTTTTAGTGCTATCTCAAAGCACTTATGAAAATTATTCTGGGCTGCAGGAAGCTACTTTTTCACTTTGACTTTGGTTTCAGTGCTCAGGAGCATTAGGAATGTGCCTTATCTGGGCTCTTAGAGTTGGTGTCTGGGGGTCATTTGGTGCCTTAGAAAGTCTTTATGCTGTTTTAAGATGAGAAAGTAGGCAAAATGATTGTTCTTTGTTAGGTAGAGGCACTGTACCCATGGAAGTGGTTATTAAAGAGTAAAGGCATTGCAGATTGATCACATCCTTCATGATGATCAATTTCTGCATCATTAGCACTATCTGGACCTTGATGGCAAGAGATGGATTCAATCTCTGAGACTCTGCAGCTTCAAGAGCCCACTCCTTCCTTTTCTAACAAAGGAGAGGCAGGTTGAGTCTGTGCCCATTGGGATGGGAAATGGAGGTTCCCATGATGACAAAGGCTGGGAGCTTGTGACTTCTGGCACCAAGAGGAAGGCTCTTGCTTCACCTGAAGATTTGCAACTACAGAATAGATTCAGTGCTGTCATAGCAAATGAGGAGCTGTGAGCTCTGTCATACAAGGTGTCTGGGCCCATTGACCATGAGCCACACAGGAGCACCAGAAAAAGCGGTGAGTGTTAGTAATGGAAGGCTCCCTGCTGCAAGGAACAGAAGCCCCCTCTGACAGCTGGGGAGGACCAGCTGGACCTGTCATCTAGGGAGGTTTACCCCTTGCCATGGACTTGGATCAGGGACATTTTTAAAAGGCTTGCAAAATTTATTACACCTACAGACTATTACTTCCTGCTAGTCTTCCATGTGGGTGTTAATGATACTGCCAGGGGAGTCCTGGAGAGTAGCAAGCAGGCTCTGGGGATGATGATCAAGGACATGTGGGCCCAGGTGGGTTTCTCTTTGATCCCGCTGGTGAGGGGGAGGGTGGTGAGAAGGAGGAGCGGATGGATCCTGCCAGTTAACCATTAGTTGGTTGCACAGCTGGCACTGGCAAAAGGGACTTGATTTCTATGACTATGGGACTCTGTTTGAGGATTGAGGACTGTTTGAAAAAGGTGGGATCCACCTGATTAAATGAGACAAAAATGTCTTTGTCAACAGGCTGGCCAACCTGATAAGAAGAGCTTTAAACTAGAAGCAACAAGGGAGGAAGAGGATGATCGATAATCAAGTGAGAAAGTGGTGGGAAGGGTTGGTACAAAACATATGAGGAGTGATATGAACAGGACAAACTTCATAATGAAAAAAAAAAGGGCTGGAAGGGGTGTACTTCACGTGTGTGTACAAAAAGGAAGTATCTATGGGGAAAAAGAAAGCCCTCATACAGTTTCTGGGAAATTAGCATGGCTGGGTGCCTCTTTAAAGTGCCTGTGCACAAATGCATGCAGTATGGGGAACAAACAAGAGATATTAGAGCTCTGCTAGTAGTTGCAGGGCTATGATCTCATTGACAACATAGAGATGTCATGGGATAGCTCACATGACCCAAGAACTGAAATGCATGGTGAAGTGGAGGTTAGTGCACATTGCCTGGGTTCCTCTCCAGCATGGCCCAGTTTTAACTCTGCGGCCTGGTTGCAGAGCTATGGGATCATGGAGATGTGGTGGGGTATCTTACAGAACTACTGTAGGGAATGAAGCCAGGCTGATTAGAAAAGACAGACTGGGAAGGTGAGGAGGGGGGATTGCCCTGTCTATGAGGGAGCAGCTGGAATGCATGCTTTGGGATGTACGATGAGCCAGCTGATAGCGTATGGGTCAGGATTAGAGGGCAGATCAGCATGGGTGACACTGTGGTAGGTGGCTACTACAGATCACCTGATCAGGAAGAAGAAGTACACAAGGTCTTCTTCAGACAATTGGGAGAAGCCTCACGTTCACTGGCCCTGGTCCTGGCCCTCATGGGGTACTGGAACCATGTCAAATGTCTGTTGGCAGGACAGCACAGCAGGGCACAAGCAGTCAAGCAGTTTTCTGGAGCGTACTGATGAAAACTTCCTGACACAAGTGACTGATGAGCTGGACCTCCCACTTGCAAATGAGGGAAAATTGGTGGTGGATGTGAAGGTGAGGGGCAGCCTTGACTGCAGTGATCATGCGGTGTTTGAGCTCAGGACCCAGAGAGGAGGGAGCAATGCAAAAAGCAGGACTGGAGCCCTGGACTTCAGGAGAGCAGAATTTGGACTCTTCAGGGATCTGCTTGGAAGAATGCCATGGGTTATGGTCCTGGACAGAGGAGGAGTCTAGGAGAGCTGCTTGATTTTCAGAGATTAGCTCCTTCAAGCTCAGGAATGGTTCGTCTTGACAAAGCAAAAGTAGCAGAAGGCCAAAACGATGAACAAGGGGCTCCTGAATAAACTCATAAATGGTAAATACAAAGGAACCATATGTGATTCAAAGTCCTTGTTCTGATGTCTAGTAGCTGGGAGATTACTAGTGGGAAGTATCCTTTCTAGTCTCCTGTTCTTGTTCTTCATGCATCTGTTTCTGGCCACTGTTGGATATGAAGTTAAAAGGATCTTTGTTCTTACCAAAAAAGTGGGAACAAATCTTACCTCCTCCGTGCTCTGAGACAAAGAGAAGAACATAATGCTAAGCTTAAATGGAAACATCTAAATACAGTAGGTTAATCCCCACTTGCTCAATTTGAGCTGACGATCAGATGTCTAAAATGATGTGCTTGCAAGATCCAAGATCTGATGTTGAATGTTGAGGAAACTCGTCTTGCATAGAAAGATCTTTCTGCTGTCTGAGTCATTCTGGGAATTAAATTTGTGTATGTGCATATAGTTGTCTGATGAAAAAGAGACTATGTAGGGTACCATGTTTCCACCTTCAAGAGAAGTCAGTGAGTGAGATAATTTGTGTGCAGTGGTTCAGTCTTTTTCAATCACTGTGGTACGTAGTACGCACAGTGGTAGACAGTTGTACAAAAACCTTTGCCTTTTTCAGTGCCAGGTGATGTCTCCTCTTTCATGTCCTTTGAAGAGCTGGATTTTATTTTCCCCTTCTTCTACACTGTTTTACTTCTGAACAATCTAATACCGTTCCAGGCAGGTTTCTATACACTAAAAATAACATTATCAGCATTGGTTTTTTTGGCAGACAGGGTAGTATTAATCTCTCACTAAAATATTGCCCATACTTGTCAAAAAGGAATATTGTTCCTTTTGAGTTGATAGAGCTGTTCTCACTTAAAGGACCTGATTACGAGTTTGTCTTTTAACAGACATCAAGAGAGTTAGGGTGAAATATTTTAAAGAATATCTGAGGACCAGCTGCCCTAGTCATATTAATTTTCAATTTAGTTTCATTCTACATTTCCTAACTCTTTCTGGACCTTCAAGTATTTATGTTCTCAAAGCCTATTTTCATGCCAAATAAAAAAATCAGTCCATGTTACATGGACTGATTTTTTATGGTTTAGCTGATGGTGGCTTAATGGACTCTGTTTGCCTTGATGTGCTGAAGTTGCTTATTTATTCAGGTATTTGATTTTTAATATTTCTTGACTGCCATTTTTATAAGGGTCTTGGGAGTTTTTTCCTCATTATATGTATCATTTTTTTCTCAATTTCTTTGATCTTGTGAACTAGATTATTTGACCACTGAGCTGGCTATACTTTGGACTTTTGATTTATTATTTATGTGTGCCTTTAGTTGAGTTTGAAGGTGGGGAGCATCTAGTTATGGTTGACTAAAGTTGGCTTTTAATTTGATTTTTATTTTACTTTAATGATTTTGATTAGTGGTTACCTGGAATTGTGGAGCAGTTTCTGAATCCTCAAATCCAGTTCTAAGACACAAAAGGAAATAGCATAATTTCAGCCTGTTCACAAATCTGTGTGGTTCCATGCTGTGTTACTCAATGTTTATTTTTATTATTGTTGTTACCAAGTTCAAAGGTATATTTCTCATTTTTTAATCACTGTATTTAATACCAGTGCTGCTATATTTTCCATTGTTAACATGGGCACGTTCATGTGCTGTTCCCTTTACTGTGTCAAATTGTTTTCTGCTCCTTATTGCCTCATGCCTCCAGGAAAGCTGTCAAGCTGGCTGATGTGATACTTTGAGTCTCTTGAACTGTTGGCAGGACAAAGAGAACAAGCTCTAAATACCTCCTGTGACAGGCCTGGGTACCTACAGGTGCCTCTCCCACACCCTTCACTTGCTGCCAAATCTTCCCAGAGCAGTGAGATCGCACCCTGCTTGTCACTGAGATCTCAGATGCAGTTAAACAGCCTTTTTCCATTTGGGTGGCCACAGAAACACACCTGTCTTCACAGCCTCCCACAAGCCACACGCTTGGATTTGTTCGGTTTAAAAGCTGAGTTCTGCCTTTGTTTTTTCTTTCTCTGTCCTGGTGCATCCCCTCCAAAAAATTGCAGGAGGCGCTCCAATACTGCCAGTGATGTGTTAGAGAGAATGTTTAGGCTATCTGTGTTCCACGAGGTGATACTGAAGACCTCTCCTTGAGTTCTGCTTCAGAGGAAATCAGAAGAGAGGGAGCCCCCCTTTCCTCTAGAAAAGTGTCCTAGGCAGATGAACATACATTTTGGAGGGGAACTAGCAGGTGGTTTGTGCATGCATGGTTGGTTGAATTCCTTCAGACCTTGCTGAAAGGTCTACCCTGCTTCTTTCCAGAAGAAACTATCCTGGCCCTTCCAGCATAAATCTTCCTGACCCCCCAAAAATCTCCATTTGTATTTTAACACAATTTCCTTTTTTTTGGAACAGCTCACTCTGAGCCTCCAGCACATCCATCTGATTTCATCACACATTTGTAAGAGGCTGTGTCCGTGGCTTTTATTGGCAAGGAGAGCTGGTTCTGGGATACATCTGTCAAGACGGTGACTTTTCTCTTAAAGGATGTGGTGGGCATTGATTCTTCTGTGGACAGAACCATCCCATTTAACCTTTCTTCCAAGACAGAAATGTTACTGGTCATGGATTCCTTGGAAACGCTATAGATGATCTTAGGAAACTAGATATTTAAGACCAAACAGTAAGTCACAGCCTTCACTATGGAGAGGACAGCTAAAAGCAGTGATTTAAAAAGAGATCTATAATATCTGCTTGGGGACGTCCCTGAGCTGCTGACACCTACAAGAAAGGAGGGTGGTAACAGAAGAAATAAAGTAGCATTTGCTTTGTATTTATAGCCTTTGCAAGACATCTGACATTGGCCTGACAGGCAGTCTACTGTGTTCAATGGCTCTTAGATTAATCCACCACAGCAATTCTTCCATAGAGCCAAATGTGGTAATCAGGGCAAAGTTTGGGGATAACTGACCTCCTACGTATCTGTAGCTCTTGTATAGGATGCCTAGGGCAATGTGTGCATGCACACAAGCATATGGATGCATTTGCGTATGGAGACATATGCAAATGCACTTCCATGAAAACCTACACTTCCAAATAAAGAAATGAATGGTCAGTCCTCAGAATAAGAACATGTGTGTTTATTCACATGGAGCCAAACCTAGGAGTGCAGAGAAGAAATTTTTCATTATATCGTGGGAAAAACCATCTCGGCAGTGCAGTTCCTGGTGCAGTGCCACTCTCTTCACAGATACAATTGACTGACTATTGTTATGTGCTGCTGCAACATTACTCCCTGAACAATATGACATAGTCAAATGCAATTGAGTTCTGCCTTTCCATGTTAAAATTTTAATTCCTTCACTGCTTGTTGTGCTTCTTCCAAAATAAAAAACCTCTTTCCTGTCTCTTTCTGCCTGTGGGAGAGACTGAGAAGGAAGGAAGAAGGTAACAGCATGTTCATGGGGTTTGTGTCTGCATGAGAAAGAGTCTGCTGCTGCTACTTGCAGCAGCTCTGTGCACCCTTCCAGGAAAGTCAGACCAGACTAGTCTTGAGAAATTTAGAAGAGCTGTGCCTTGCAGCCAACCACAAAAGACCTGGCTGGATTTAACCCCCCTCCTTCCACTTCTGCCCTGGCCCTGCCTCTGTTTCAAGCACTGTGCCCTTTTCCAGCTCTCTGGTGCTGCAGAAATAGGTGGCCGTGTCTGCAGCTGATGGCGAGAGCACTTCCAGCGACAGCTGGTTCCTGGAGGGGTCTGCAGAGCTGGTGACTCGGGTCTGGAAGGATGAAGCAACGTGCTGGAGTCCCGTGAAAGGATACTGCAACACTCTATGCCGCAGGTCTCTGCCAGCAGTCTGACGGATCCAGTCCCAAGCGTAGCTGCTGTCGGTGATGGGTGCACCAGAGACGTGGCAGGTAAGCATGAGAGACTCCGAGACCTTCCCTGCCGCGGGGCCAGAGGCCTCTGTCTGCACCTGAGAAAGGGCACCTGCGACCCCAGGAGACAAGGATGAGCAGGCAGGAAGAGCTCAAGCAATCGCTTCATCTACTCCACCACTTCCCTGGGCTTCTGCTTGTGATCTCTGGGATCCAGCAGCTGCAAACACACATGCTCACAAGCTCTTGCTCCTGTTGTAGTCTCAGATCTTGGAGAGAAGCACATAAAAATAAACAAACAACTCAGAACTTGACCATGGGAAAAAGGAAGACAGACTGGCTGGAAAGTAGCTTTGCTTTCCAATGCAGAGTCCTAGATGCCTCCTCTGTCCAGGACCATAATCCATGGGATTCTTCCAAGCAGATGGCCGATGAGCCCAAATTCTCTCTCCTGAAGTCCAGGGCTTCTGTCCCACCAGCAGACGTTTGGCATGGTTCAAGTACCCCATGAGGACCAGGGCCAGTGAACATGAGGCTTCTTCCAGTTGTCTGAAGGAGGCCTCGTCTACTTCTTCCTGATCAGAAATGTTCATCATTTTGGCCTTCTGCAACCTTTGCTTGATTTACTGCTTTGTCAAGACGAACCATTCCTGAGCTTGAAGGAGCTAATCTCTGAAAATCAAGCAGCTCTCCTAGACTCCTCCTCTGTCCAGGACCATAACCCATGGCATTCTTCCAAGCAGATCCCTGAAGAGCCCAAATTCTGCTCTCCTGAAGTCCAGGGCTCCAGTCCTGCTTTTTGCATTGCTCCCTCCTCTCTGGGTCCTGAGCTCAAACACCGCATGATCACTGCAGTCAAGGCTGCCCCTCACCTTCACATCCACTACCAATTTTCCCTCATTTGCAAGTGGGAGGTCCAGCTCATCAGTCACTTGTGTCAGGAAGTTTTCATCAGTACGCTCCAGAAAACTGCTTGACTGCTTGTGCCCTGCTGTGCTGTCCTGCCAACAAACATTTGACATGGTTCCAGTACCCCATGAGGGCCAGGACCAGGGCCAGTGAACGTGAGGCTTCTCCCAATTGTCTGAAGAAGACCTTGTGTACTTCTTCTTCCTGATCAGGTGATCTGTAGTAGCCACCTACCACAGTGTCACCCATGCTGATCTGCCCTCTAATCCTGACCCATACGCTATCAGCTGGCTCATCGTATATCCCAAAGCATGCATTCCAGCTGCTCCCTCATAGACAGGGCAATCCCCCCTCCTCACCTTCCCAGTCTGTCTTTTCTAATCAGCCTGGCTTCATTCCCTACAGTAGTTCTGTAAGATACCCCACCACATCTCCATGATCCCATAGCTCTGCAACCAGGCCGCAGAGTTAAAACTGGGCCATGCTGGAGAGGAACCCAGGCAATGTGCACTAACCTGCACTTCACCATACAGCCTCTGAAGTTCCCAGAATAGAAACAAAGAATCATAGAACAGCCCTGGTTGGAAGGAATGTCAAAAGATCATCTGGTCCAGGCTTCCGTAGGAAAGAGCTTATCTCACGCGCTCTCCATTTGCATCTTGAAAACCTCCAGTGATGGGGACTCTACCACACTCCTGGGGAGGTTGTTCCAGTGAATGACTGTTCTCACTGTAAAAAGTTTCTTTCTTATGTCAAGATGAACCTCTCCCACTGCAACTGGGACCTGTTGCCCTTTGTCTTCTCCATCTGGCTCCTGGTGAAGGGAGAACATCTGTCCTCTTTATAGCTGCCCTTTAAGTACTGGAATACTGTGATGAAGTTCCCCCTAAGCCTTTTCTTCTCCAGGGAGAAAAGACCTAACTCCTTCAGTCTTTCCTCATAGAGCAGGTTCTCCAGCCCTTTGATCATGTTCGTGGCCCTTCTTTGCACCCTCTCCAGTCTGTTTGTGTCTGACTTGAATTGTGGGGACCAGAACTGGACACAGTACTCCAAGTGCGGCCTGACAAGTGCTGAGTAGAGTGGGATGATCACATCTCTGTCTCTGCTAGTAATGCCCCTGCAGATGCAGCCCAGGATTTGACCTGCCTTTGCTGCTGTAGCAGTGCACTGCTGACTCAATTTCAGCTCGTTGTCCACTAGGACCCCCCGGGTGCCCTTCAGCAAGGCTGCTCCCCAGCCACACAGATCCCAGTCTGTACTGGGCTCTTTGGTTATTTCTTCCCAGGTGCAGGACTTTGCACTTGTCTTTGTTAAGCTTCATATTGTTCTTGCTACCCCACTCTTCCAGCCTGTCCAGGCCACTCTGTAAGATGGCTCTCCCTTCTGATGTGTCCATCTCACCACCCAGTTTAGTGTCATCAGGAAACTTGGTGAGGGTGTTTTCAAGCCCACCATCCAGATCATTTATGAAGATGTGGTACAGCGTGAGGCCCAGTATCAACCCCCGAAGAATCCCACTTGTGACAGGCTGCCAGCCTGACTAAAACCATTGATCACCACGCGCTTAGTGCAGCCTGTTAGCCAATTTCCTACCCATCTCACAGACCACCCATCCATCTCGCCAGTTTGTCCAGGAGAAGGCTGTGGGAAAGTGTCAAACACTTTGCTGATGTCCAGGTAAACAACATCCACTGCTTCTGTCCTCATATCAACAGAAAATGTTATTTTGTTGTAGAAGGTGCTCAGGTTAGTCTGGCATGATATGCCTTTGGTAAATCCGTGCTGGCTTTTCCCAATCATTTGGGCTTCATTTGGGCAATAGTATAGAATCTTAGAATCATAGAATAGTTTGGGTTGGAAGGGACCTTTAAAGGTCATCTAATCCAACCCCTTCTGCAATGAACAGGGACATCTTCAACTAGATCAGGTTGCTCAGAGCCCCGTCCAACCTGACCTTGAATGTGTCCAGGGATGAGGCATTTACAACCTCTCTGAGCAACCTGTTCCAGTGTTTCACCACCCTCACTGTAAAAAAATTCTTCCTTGTATCATCTGAATCTACCTTCTTTTAGTTTAAAACCTTTACCCCTTGTCCTGTCGCTACAGGCCCTACTAAAAAGTCTGTCCCCATCTTTTCTATAAGCCCTCTTTAAGTATTGAAAGGCTGCAATAAGGTCTCCCCAGAGCGTTCTCTTCTCCAAGCTGAACAACTCCAACTCTTTCAGCCTTTCCTCATAGGAAAGGTGTTCCATCCCTCTGATCATCTTCGTGGCCCTCCTCTGGACCCACTCCAACAGGTCCATGTCTTTCCTGTACTGAGGACTCCAGGGCTGGACACAGAAGCTATTAAACAGTACTGGTCCCAATATGGACCCCTGAAGGACACCACTTGTCACTGATCTCTAGTACTCCAGGTGGGGTCTCACGAGAGTGGAGTTAGAGGGGCAGAATCACCTCCCTCGACCTGCTGGCCACGCCTCTTTTCATGCAGCCCAGGGTATGGTTGGCTTTCTGGGCTGCAAGCGCACATTGCCAGCTCATGTCCAGCTTTTCATCCACCAGTACTCCCAAGTCCTTCTCGGCAGGGCCGCTCTCAATCCCTTCATCCCCCAGCCTGTATTGATACTGGGCGTTGCCCTGACCCAGGGGCTGGACCTTGCACTTGGCCTTGTTGAACCTCATGAGGTTCACATGGGCCCACTTCTCAAGCTTGTCCAGGTCCCTCTGGAAGCCATCCCATCCCTCAGGCATGTTAACTGCACCACTCAGCTTGGTGTCATCTGCAAATTCCCTGAGGGTGCACTCGATCCCACTCTCTATGTCATTGATGAAGATATTAAACAGTACTGGTCCTAATACGGATCCCTGAGGGACACCACTTGTCACTGATCTCCATCTGGACATTGAAACATTGATCACTACCCTCTGGATGTGACCATCCAGCCAATTCTTCATGCACTGAACAGTCCCCATCAAATCTGTATCTCTCCAATTTTGAGAGAAGGCTGTTGTGGGGGACTGTGTCAAAGGCCTTACAGAAGTCCAGATAGATGACGTCAGTAGCTCTTCCCTTGTCCACTGAGGTAGTCACTCCATCATAGACAGGCAAGACTTGCCCTTGGTGAAGCCATGCTGGCTGTCTCGAATCACTTCCCTGTCCTCCATGTGCCTGAAGATAGCTTCTAGGAGGATCTGTTCCATGATCTTCCCAGGCACAGAGGTGAGGCTGACAGGTCGGTAGTTCCCAGGGTCCTCCTTTCTGCCCTTTTTAAAAATGGGTGCAGTGTTTCCCTTTTTCCAGTCACCGGGGGCTTCACCTGACTGCCATGACTTCTCAAATATCATGGAGAGTGGCTTGGCAACTACATCAGCCAGTTCCCTCAGGACTCTGGGATGCATCTCGTCAGGTCCCATAGACTTATGCATGTTCAGGTTCCTCAGGTGGTCACGAACTTGATCTTCTCTTACAGGGGGAGGGACTTTGCTCCCCCAGTCCCCGCCTTGGGGTCCATCCACTCGAGAGGTGTGGGAAGAGAGATTGCCAGCGAAGACTGAGGCAAAAAAGTTGTTAAGTACCTCAGCCTTCTCCTCAGCCATTGTTACCAGTTTGCCAGTTGAGTTCATCATGGGGGGGTACACTTCCTTTTCTGGCTGACATACCTGTAGAAGCCCTTCTTATTCTTTGCGTCCCTTGCCAAGTTCAGCTCCAGCTGTGCCTTGGCCTTCCTGACTCCATCCCTACACAACTGGGCAGCGTCCCTCTACTCTTCCCAGGATACCCGTCCCTGCTTCCATGCATTTCCTTCTTGTCCTTTAATTTGACCAGCAGGTCTCGACTCAGCCATGTTGGTCTCTTGCCTCCCTTTCCTGATTTCATACACCTGGGGATCGAGAGATCTTGCACTCTATGGAAAGCATCCTTAAAGATCTGCCGGCTCTGTTCTGCTCCCTTGTCCCTGAGGGCAGTTTCCCAGAGGATCCCATTGACTAACTCCTTGAACAGCTGGAATTTTGCTTTCCTAAAATTCAGGGTCCTGACTTTACTCTTTGCCTGACCCATATCCTTCAGGACTCCGAACTCCACCAGTATATGATCACTGCAGCCCAGGCTGCCTCCAATCTTGACGTCTGAAGGAGGGTTCAAAGACGACGGGGCCAGGCTCTTTCCAGTGGTGCTCAGTGACAGGTCAAGAGGCAATGGGCACAAACCAAAACACAGGATGTTCCTTCTGAACATCAGGAAACACTTTTTCACTGTCAGGGTGACCGAGCACAGGCACATGTTGCCCAGAGAGGTTGTTGGGTCTCCATGCTTGGAGGTATTCACAAGCTGTCTGGAGACGGTCCTGGGCAACTGGCTCTAGGTGGGCCTGCTTGAGCAGGGGGCTTGGACCAGGTGGCCTTCTGAGGTCTCTTCCAAATTCAGCCTTCCTGTGATTCTGTGAAAGACTCACAGGCACATTCACGTCCTTGCAGGTGATATGTGCCAGGGCAAAGGGGAAAACTGAAACTCAGACTTTGCTATGTAACGTCAGTTCTTTGCCATCTGAGGAGGAAGGCAAGGATGCTTAGCATAGAATTACCAAGGGAATTTATTATTTTATATTTTAGCTATACACATAGCCCTGCCCTCGCCTGATACAGAGAAAAGCAGGGTCTATATATGTGTCTATATATGTGGCTGATCAGTGACTATTGCTCACATAATCAGAATGTACTTGTCCTATGCTGGATCAGTACATGCTTGTCCCATGCAGGTGGTAAAGATATATGGACAGTGGTGTATGAATCTTCATTCTTCTAAACCCATGTCCCGTGCAGGTGGGGAGCTTTAGCCTGGATTCTGGTCGATTGTACTTCTGGCCATGGTTATATGCCTGGTTTCATGGAAGGGTAAATCTTCTTTTGTTTTGTCATTGATATGGGGTGTTCTGAGTCAGGAAGAGCTGGCTTAGATTGGGTCTTCAGGTCACATCGACCCTGAGGTAAAAGCTCATAGTCTCAGGTAGTGTTCATTCTTCTAAGCAAGTGGTACTGCAGTTAGCATCTTGCCTTTCACAGCTACTGCCCTGATGACTTCCAGAAACAGCTTTTTACAGGAGTGTTGATGAAAACTCGCTTTCTTCTTTTGGCTACAAGTTTCAAAGCTGGAATGCAAGAGAGAAATATGCAAGTGATACAATAGTAATGTGGGTGGGTAAAAAAGTAGCACACAGAGGAGTCAGGAGAGCTATTCAGCATGGTTATGTTTCCTGTATTACTGGCATCTGCTGTGCCCTGCTTTCGGCTGGGACAGAGCTAACTCTCTTCTTAGTAGCTCGTACAGTGCTGTGTTTTGGATTTAGTGTGAGAATGATGTTGATAACACACTGATGTTTTAGTTGTTGCTAAGTAGCGCTTCAGTTAAGGATTTTTCAGTTTCTCATGCTCTGCCAGCAAGCAGGTGCACAAGAAGCTGGGAGGGAGCATGGCCAGGACAGCTGACCTGAACTAGCCAAAGGGATATTCCATACCACAGAACATCATGCCCAGTATATAATCAGGGGGAAGTTGGCCGGGAGGGGAGGATCGCGGCTCTGGCGTTGGTCAGCAGGTGGTGAGCAATCGCATTGTGTATCACTGGTTTTTTTTCTTTTATTCCCCTCTTCTTTTTTTGTTATATTCCTTTTCATTACTATTATTATAATTACTATATTTCATTCTTATTATGGTTAGTATTCTATTTTACTTTAGTTATTAAACTGTTCTTATCTCAACCCACGAGTTTTACCTTCTTTCCCAATTGTCCTCCCCATCCTACTGGGAGCGGGGCAGGAGTGAGGGAGCAGCTGCTTGGTGCTTGGCTGCTGACTGGGGTTAAACCACAACAGTCCTTTTGGCGCCCAATGTGGGGCACAAAGGGTTGAGATAACAACAGATCTGACCAGTGCGTGTTAAAACGAATTTGTTACAAGCATTCATTATATTAGTTTAGTAGTCGCTGGTCACAATGTTGATTCATTGGCTCTTAGAGTCGTGGCGTTCGTTCTTAGAGTTTTGTTATGTATCACCTTACTTGCCATGTGTAGTCCCTGTGCTGCTGCTTATAACCCATAAGGTGAGGTAGATTAAGGTTTTCACTTTGCTGTACTATGTAACACTGCTTTATGGTACGCTAAAATTATCTGTCATGGGACTAATCCGGTACTTATACTCCGCATTGCCGTTGTCTCCGTACTTCAGGAGCTATCTAGTGGAAACTATTAATAATTATACCCTTTACCTTTTCTCCTTGGAGAGCCAACCTATGGAGCAGACACCTTCCTTCAGCTTCCCCTCCTCCTGCAGGCTTATTACGGTAGTGTTTAAGAATTTTGAAAATTTTAAATATCTTTGGAATGTTGAAACTAACATGGTCCTATTGCTAGGAACTAGCTTGTTCCTGAATGTGGTTCAGGTCTTGTTCAGGGTTAAACAACTATTTAAGAGGATCACCCAGAGATCTGCCCCAAGGCTGGAGAGTTATGAGTGGCAGGGTATGTGGGGTAGCACGGGTAAATGCCTAGGATGGTGGGCACCTCCAGTGTTTTGGAACTTCACCCTTGAACAAGTGCAGAACCCTGAAAAACTAGTACAACTTTTGGAAAAAGTATGCTGTCACCCCAACAATCCCAGGGAGACACAAATCACTGCAATGTGCTGAGGCCTGGCCCATGCCTACCGAGCCCTGTTTAACACTATTCAGTACCCTCAAGGGGAAGCAAAGGTCTCTGGATCTGACAACAAAATGACAGCCACTGCAGCCCCTCTGACCCCGGTGACAGACACTGCAGCAAGAAGTCCGACCCCAGCAACAGGCACTGCAGCATCTCCGACCCTGGCGACAGGCACTGCTGCCGCTCCAAGCCCGGCGACAGGCACTACGGTTACTCCAACGCCTGTGACAGGCACTGCAGCTGAACCAGAGAACCAACTCACGCCTGTATCAGTTGCCCCTGTACAGAAGAAATACTCAAAAAAGACAGCTTGCTTAGCGAAGGATGAAGGTGAACCAGGCTTATCACAAGAACAGGAGGAAGAGGCAGAACTGGAGATAATCACTCGATTCCTATCCCCGAGTGAGCTGCAAGGTATGCAAAAAGACTTCAGCCATCATCCAGGCGAGCAGATTATCACCTGCTTGCTCCAATGCTTGGATAACGGAGCTGGTAGCTTGGAATTAGAGGGCAGGGAAGCCAAGCAACTGGGATCACTTTCTAGGGAAGGGGGCATTGACAAAGCAATTGGAAAAAAGACACAAGCCCTCAGCCTCTGGAGGCAACTTGTCAGGCGTGAGGGCAAGGTATCCCTTCAAGGAAGATGTTGTATGTCATCCAAGCAAGTGGACTACTATGGAGAAAGGTATCCAGTACCTGAGGGAATTAGCTGTGTGGGAGATGGTTTATTATGACCCGGACAATGGGCAGTTACCCACAGATCCAGATGAAGTCCACTGCACATGACCCATGTGGCGGAAGTTTACACAGAGCGCACCATTGTCATATGCCAATGCACTGGCAGTAATGGACTGGAAAGATGAAGAGGGACCAACAGTGGATGAATTGGCTGGCTGACTCCAGCAATACAAAGAAAGTCTCTCTTCCTCCCTCATCTCGGCTGTGGAGAAACTGCCAGACGTAATAGCTGAGAAACTGTCCCAAGAGTTCCAGCGATTTCAGGGTAAGTTCTGCCTCCCACCTGCACGGACCAATATCTCAGCTATTAGAAATAAGCGTCCCTCTGCTCAAGAGAGAGGAGATAGGAGGTACACATCATGGGGTACCCTGTGGTCTTACCTGCATGAGCACGGAGAGGATACGATGAAGTGGGATGGAAAACCTACCTCGATCCTAGATGCACAGGTACACGAATTGTGAGGAAAAACAATCACAAATCAGGGTTCTTCCAGGAAAATTGCTGTTTCAGCCTCCAGTGAGCAGTGTGAGCAGTGTCGCAGACAGAGTGGAAGGGCTGATCTTATTCCTGATCCTATGAGAAGGAATTCTAATCCATTTTTACAAAAAGTGAGTGGAGAATCCTATGACTGGGACTAGAGGGGCCCTGCCTCCAGCCAGGCAGAGGAGAGGGACAACCAGGTTTACTGGACTCTGTGGATCCAGTGGCCTGGCACATCAGACCCACAGGAGTATAAAGCTCTAGTAGACACCAGTGCACAGTGTACCCTAATGCCATCAAGCTATAAAGGGGTAGAACCTATTTGTATTTCTGGGGTGACAGGGGGATCTCAACAGCTAACTGTATTGGAGGCAGAAGTAAGCCTAACTGGGAATGAGTGGCAAAAACACCCCATTGTGACTGACCCAGAGGCTCCATGCATTCTTGGCATAGATTATTTCAGGAGAGGGTATTTCAAGAACCCAAAGGGGTACCAGTGGGCCTTTGGTATAGCTGCCTTGGAGACAGAGGGAATTGAACAGCTGTCCACCTTGCCCGGTCTCTCGGAGGACCCTTCTGTTGTGGGGTTGCTAAGGGTCAAAGAACAACAGGTGCCAATCGCTACCATAATAGTGCACCAGCGGCAACATCGCACCAACTGAGACTCCCTGATTCCCATCCATACGCTGATTCGTTGACTGGAGAGCCAAGGAGTGATCAGCAAGACTCGCTCACCCTTTAACAGCCCCATTTGGCCAGTGCGAAAGTCTAAGGGAGAATGGAAACTAACAGTAGACTCATCATGGCCTGAATGAAGTCACGCCGTCGCTGAGTGCTGCTGTGCCAGACGTGCTAGAGCTTCAATATGAAATGGAGTCAAAAGTAGCCAAGAGGTACACCACAATTGATATTGCCAATGCATTTTTCTCAATCCCTTTGGCAGCAGAGTGCCAGCCACAGTTTCCTTTCACTTGGAGGGGCATCCAGTACACCTGGAATCGACTGCCCCAGGGGTGGAAGCACAGCCCCACCAGTTGCCATGGACTAATCCAGAATGCACTGGAAAAGAGTGAAGCTCTGGAACACTTGCACTACATTGATGACATCATCTGTCGTGGTTTAACCCCAGCCGGCAGCTAAGCACCACGCAGCCGCTCGCTCACTGCCCCCCCACCCCTGGGATGGGGGAGAGAATCAGGAAAAAAAAAACCACTTGTGAGTTGAGATAAAGACAGTTTAATAGGACAGAAAGGAATGAAAAACAATGATAATAATAATATGACAATAGCAATACTAAAAGAATTAAACTATACAAAGTAAGTGGTGCACAATGCAATTGCTCACCACTCGTTGACTGATGCCCAGTTAGTTCCCAAGCCACGATTCCCCCTCCCAGTTAACTCCCCCCAGTTTATATACTGGGCATGATGTCATATGGTATGGAATAGCTCTTTGGCCAGTTTGGGTCAGCTGTCCTGATGGTGTCCCCTCCCAGCTTCTTGCACCCCTCCAGCCTTCTTGCTGGCTGGGCACGAGAAGCTGAGAAATCCTTGACTTAGTATAAATACTACTTAGCAACAACTAAAAACATCAGTGTGTTATCAACATTCTTTTCCTACTAAATCCAAAACACAGCACTATACCAGCTACTAGGAAGAAAATTAACTCTGTCCTAGCCGAAACCAGGACATCATCGTATGGGGCAACACAGCAGCAGAAGTTTTTGAGAAAGGGGCGAAAATAACCTCAGTCATTAAGTGATTCTTTGAGTAGAGGGGAAGGATCATCGCCTCAATTTATGCAACGCATGAGAGGCAGGAAAGGGTGTGCTAAGTTCCAACTCCTCCTCTGCCCCTGTCCTATTAGCAAGGATGGGCAATGACACCGCAGGCAGGCTGTCACACATGGGCAGAACAGCTCCTGCTCACCTCTCCCCAGCTCCTCTCTGCCCACAGATCTGCTCTGCTCAGTTTTCCCACATCAGGTTTCCCCCCGTAAGGGCTAGAAGGCATGTCCTATGAGGAGCGGCTAAGGACTTTGGGTTTGTCTAGTTTGGAGAAAAGGAGGCTGAGGGGCGACCTCGTTGCTCTCTGCAGCTTCCTGAGGAGGGGACGTCGAGAGGGAGGTGCTGATCTCTTCTCCCTGGTATCCAGTGATAGGACGCATGGGAATGGTTCAAAGGTGCGCCAGGGGAGGTTTAGACGGGACCTTAGGAAGCATTTCTTTACTGAGAGGGTGGTCAAACACTGCAACAGGCTTCCTAGAGAGGTGGTCAATGCCCCAAGCCTGTTAGTTTTTAAGAGGCATTTGGGCAAGGCCCTTAATAACATGCCTTAACTTGGTCAGCCCTGAACTGGCCAAGCAGTTGGACTAGATGATCACTGTAGGGCCCTTCCAACTGAAATAGTCTAGGCTATGCTATTCTGTTCTCTTTTCTGGACCACTGACAGCACCCAGCCACGATGAGACCCCCCTCTCTCTGACCCCAGGCACAGTCCACTCACTGACTCACCACTGAGATGGGCTGTGACCCCCATGAACATGCAGGATGGGAGAGCAGGAGGGGAGGAAGCTGATGTTGTTCAGGCACGCCCCAAGTGTCTCTCACTGTGGTCCCTGCAGGGTGCAGTAATAGAGCGCACTGTCCCCCAGTTCCAGCCCGGTGATGATCAGTGTCCCGGAGCTCTTGTCGGCCTGGCAGGCAAACCTCTTGCGGGCAAAAGGGGCTGTGTGGCTGTAGGAGCCGCCTCGGCCCTTGCTCTGCAGCAAGTACTGCAGCGGTCCACCGGGACGCTGCCGATACCAGGCCACGTAAATATAGGAGGCGTTGGAGCTGTAAGTGCATCGTAAGGTCCCGGTATTCCCTGCTCGCCACCACACTGTAGACCTCGTCGCCTGGATCTCATCACCCTGAGATGCACCTGAAACAAAAGCAAGGCTGTTCCATCACTGCTTTGCTCTCACTGGCACAAGGAAATGGCCCACAAAAGGGTCAATGGAAGCAAGCAGTGGTGTTGCCAGGCAATGGTGCGGCCAAAGACCAAGGGCTTTGCGTACCCCAGAGAAGAAGAAGGCCAAGGGAAGGCAGAGAGGGGCTGCAGGCAGGCAGAGCGGCCAGCCTGGTGGGGTGACAGAAACACATTGAACCACCTCCTCAGAATAAAACACTGCATTTGGGACTCAGGAGATGGAAATTGGCGGTGCCAGGAAAGGAGCTCTTGCAGAAAGGCCAGGACCACCCCGCGGTGCGCAGTGATGGCCACTCTCTTCCTGAGAACAGTCCTGAGCCACCTCAGCACTCGCCGGCTCCAGACCTCGTGCAGCCTGGACCGGGCCCCAGCAGGTTTGTGTTAAAGCTCGGCTGGATTTCCTCTCTCCGTGCGAACAGCACAGAAGTAGCGGGCAGAGTCCCGGGGGTGCAGGGCACGCAGGGACAGAGATGCCTCAGACCGGGAATTGTCCCGGGAGGCTGTGGCTCGACCTTCCACTGACTGCCCGAACCGAATGACTGACGAATCATAGCTGATAACGGACACCCACTCCAGACTGCCACCGGGTGCCTGACGGTACCACAGAATGGCATAACTCCCGAAGGTGAAGCCGGATCCGCGGCAGGAGAGGAGCACGGAGTCCCCGGGCGCTCGCAGCCCTCCGCCGGCCTCCACCAGCCTCAGCTGCGCCCACACCCCTGCGGACGGAGAGCGCAGGCGGCCGGGCAGGGCGCGCCCACGGCCCGAGGACGTTCACCCGCCGCCCCGGCGCCCCCGCCCCGGCACAGCGACAGCCGCCACCCCCCTCGCTCCCGGCAAAGCCCCGCGCCCGGGGCAATGCCCCGCCTGCCCTCCCGGGGCTGAGCCGCGCCTGCTCCCGACACTTGGGCCCCGACCCGCGGCCCGAGAGCCGCCCTCGCCCTCGCCCTCGCCCTCTCCCGCCCACGCCACCCGCTCCCCGCTTCCCCGCTAAGGAAGGCGAGCGCCAGGCGGCAGCGCGCCCGGCGCGGGAGCAGCCGCAGCCCCGGGGCCCCGGGACGGGCAGGGCCGCCCGCGGGCAGCCCCAGCCCCGGGCTCGCTGCCCTCCCCTCCCGGCTCTCACCTGCCGGCCCCGCGGCCAAGGACAAGGCCAGCAGCCACGGCCCCAGCCCGGGCGCCATCGTGCCCTGCCGCGCCGGGGACGGCCGGCGCCGAAGAGGAGCCGAGCGGAGCCGCGCTGGGGCCCGCTCCTGCCCGCCCCGCCGCCTCGGCCCCTCGCCGGGGCTGCGCCCACGCCGCTGCCCGCCCCCAACAGACCCGGCCCGGCCCGGCCCGGCCCGGCCCCCCGGTGCGCGGCCCCCTCGGGGAGGAGGGGGAGGGGGAGGGGAGGGGGAGGGGGAGGGGGAGGAGGAGGGGGAGGGGGGGGAGGGGGAGGAGGAGGAGGAGGGGGGGAGGAGGAGGAGGAGGAGGAGGAGTTAGGGCGGGGGAGGGACGCGGGGCAGGGGCCTCGGCGCAGGAGGAGCGCGGCGCCCCGGCAGACGAAGGCTCCTGTCCCTTGGCTCCCAGCGCGGCTCCGGCGCTGTCCCGGCTTGTCGCCCTGCCGAGCCCTGCGGAAGGGGGTCGGCGCCCCGGCCAGGCGCAGCTCGGGCCGGCTCCAGCCCCGGCCCCGGCCCCGGCCTCGGCGCCAGGGACGGGCTGTCGGCCCGCAGCGTCCCCTCGCAGGACCCTCCCCGTGCCCCGCACCCCCAGCCCGCCCTGGCCTCGCTCCCGGCCCCTGCCCGCGGGGACCAAAACGCACAGAGGGTCGTGCTGCCATCCAGAGGGACCTCGACAGGCTGGAGAAAAGGACTGACGGGACCGTCCTGCAGTTCAACAAGGGCAAGAGCAAAGTCCTGCACCTGGGCGGAAAAAAAACCCATGCACCACCGGTCTCCTCGGTTGGATCTTGTCACCCTGAAACGTGCCTGAAAACCAGCAGGGCCGTTCAACCAGCACATCGCTGCAACCGGCTCATTGCAACAAGCCAAATGAAATGGTGGAAACGGGAAACATTGGCACAAAAACCCAAGTGCTTTGGATGCATGTAGTAGTCCTAACAAGAAGACTATTTTCCAGGGATGACTTGGTAATCCATGTACTAAATTGACCTGAGAGGGCACAGGCTTATATTGGGTTGCACACAGCTCAGGACAATCTGCAAAGCGCTGTGCTGCACGTTTCCCCGTCGCAGGATGAAGTGAGCTGGCAAATCGTAGTGGAAGAGCCCGGTGTTGCCACCCACATCACATCAGCCCCAATGCATGTTCTTATCTTACACCACAGCTCCAGGTGCTGGGCAACTGTTATGTTCCCGCATTAGCTAGCTAATCAAATTGTTGTTGTGTTTCACCTCTTGCTCAGCCTAGAAGGAGAGCCTGAAACTGGACATGGAAGAAGGATGAGACACTTCTGTGTCATTGCTCAGGACAGAGATACCTGAATGACGACATACAGTAGGAACATGTTTTTCTAGATCCTGGTTAAATTTGGATACACTTAGGCATGCGGGGAAGTCCACATAGTCCCCAGCGTCAGAGCATTCGTATGCCATCTGTAGTGCCTGATCATGCTATGTCTGCCTTGCTCACATGGAAAAGTCCTGAAAAGGAAATGAATATCAGCTCTGTTGGGATTGCATTGTAGGTGCCCATTATTCCTCATATACTCCAAACAGTTAAGAATTACAGCTAGCAATTCACTCAGAGTGTGTGAAACATAGCATGAAGTGAGAGGTGTCTGGAGTGCTGCGACTGGGAGGGGCAGTCCAAGACCACCTGAACAGTCAAGCTCTGAAAGCCCGCTCACAAGTGGTCAGTCTGCTGGTGGCAAAGCAAATCCACACATTGGCATCTGCAGCACTCAGACTGCAAACAGCTGCCTTAGCAGCATCAGGCAGCACGTATACCAGAGAATACTGGGCTGGCAGGGGCGCATGCCAGAGCAGGTGGCCTAAATAAGAGTACACAGCCTCCTTGTGTCAAAGTATGCAACTGGCTGCTATGAAACAAGAATGGCCAAGTTGTGAAAGTCATCACTGGCCAGTCTCTCCAGGATTTGGAAAATGCTGGCCACATCTGTAGGCCAAGCCCTTCTAAGCCAAGTCTTTCCGCCAACACAACTGCAATACTGGAAGTCCAAGGGACTGGTAAGCCTCTGTGGACACACAGTATGGGTGAGCATTGTCCTGCAGGTGACATTGGCATGAAGTCTTTGGACACATGCATTGATTATTCCATGGCTAGACCCTTCTACATCTGCTCATACTGTCCCATTAGACATTCAAGGATGTCAGCAACGGGCTGTGGCTAAATGCTGTCAAAATGGTGCCACAGAAGACCCACGTGCATCCTGAGCCGATCAGCAGACATGCACCTTGAAAGCCCCACAGGACGAAGTAACATCCTGTGTTATGAACTGACCCCAACTGCCCTTCCTCATCTCTCTGTGCTGCTTGGGGCGAGGAGGAGGTAGAAAAGTTGGGAATGAAAGAGTGAAGTTGAGCCCGGGAAGAAGCAGGAATGGGGGGAAGATTTCTTATTTTTGTTGTTGTTTCTCATTATCCTAATCTATTTTTCATTGGAAATACATTAATTTCCCCCAAGTCTGTTTTGCCTGATGGGTAAGCGATCTACCTGTCTTTATTTTGACACATGCGTTTTTATTCTGATTCTCTCCTCTGACTCATTGAGGAAGGGGAGTGAGAGAGTCGCTTGGTAAGCATCTGGCAGCCACCCAAGGTTAACTCAACACAGTGGGAAAGGCGGCTAATGATACCCTGGGTGGCACCAGGAGGAGTGTTGCCAGCAGGTTGAGGGAGGTGATCCTTCCCACCTATTCAGCACTGGTGAGGCCACACCTGGAGTACTGGGACCAGTTCTGGGCTCCACAGTACAGGAAAGAGATGGACATACGAAGAGGATCCAAAGGACCATTAAGATGCTTAAGCGACTACAGCATGTCTGCTATGCTGAACGGCTGAGAGAGCTGGGACAATTTACCCTAGAGAAGAGGTCTCGGAGGGATCTCATCAATGTACAGAAATGCCTGAAGAGAGGGTGCAAAGAAGATGGAGCCAGGGTCTTCTCAGTGGCGCCCAGTGACAAGACAAGAGGCAATGGCAACAAACTGAAACACAGGAGGCTCTGTTTGAACATCAGGACACAGGTTTTCACTGTGAGGCTACTAAGCACTAGCACAGCCTGCCCAGGCAACTTGTGGCGTCTCCAGGCTTGGAGATATTCAAAAGATGTCTGGACATGGCCCTGGGCAACTGGCTCTAGGTGGCCCTGCTTGAAGCAGGGGGGTTGCACCAGATGACCTACAGAGGTCCCTTCCAACCTCAACTGTTCTGTGAAAACAGGGGTGCAAGGGCATGCTAAGTTCTCCTTTGTGTCACCCTCCAACTCCTCCACTGCACCTGTCCACTCTAGCTGGGACAGGCAAAGACCCTGCACATGCATGATCCCACATGGCCAGAGCAGCTCCTGCTCACCTCTCCCCAACTCCTCTCTGCTCACAGACCTGCTCTGCTCAGGTTTCCAACCTCTCTGGGCCTGTGACACCACCTGGTCACGACCAGTCCACAATCTGTTCTCCAAGCACAGCCCAGTCATTGACTCGGCACTGAGATGGTCTGTGACACCCATGTATTGGGTGTCCATTGCAAAGATTTGGTAGCAGAGGGCTGTAGTGGAGTGCTGGCCTCTGTGGGAAGAAGCCAGGGACTGCTCCATTCCACACACAGCCTGTTCCAGCCAGCTCAGCATCAGACCGCCCCGCATGGCAAGGCTGAGCCCATCAGCAAAGCTGGTGACACCTATAGAACAACATAGTTAAGAGAGATCAAAACAGTGCTCAGCAGTGGAAAGTGAGGAAAGAAAGTGTGCGAAACAACCCTGTAGACACCAAGGTCAGTGAAGAAGGAGGGGGAGGAGGTGCTACAGGTGCCACAGCAGAGATTGCCCTGCAGCCTGTGGAAGAGACCACAGTGGAACAGGTATTTCCCTGCAGCCTATGCAGGATCCTATGCCAGAGCACGTGAGAGGCATGTAAGCCCCAGAGCACCATGACAGGAACTGGGGACTGTGGAGAGCCCACGCTGGAGCAGGTTTATCCTGAAGGACTGCAGTTCTTGGGAAGGAACCACCCTGGAGCTGTTTGTGGAGGCCTGCAGACCATGGGAGGGAGGAAGGAAGAGTAGAGATGAAGTGTTATGAATTGAACCCAAACACCATTGCCCCGGTGCCACATGGAGAGAGGCGGTAGATGAGTCAGGAGTGAAGTTGAAGCTGGGAAGAAGGGAGGATGAGTGGGGACAAGATGTTTTTAGGTTTTAATCTGCTTTTTTTCTGCTTCTCACAATCCTACTCTATTTTAGTAGGGGATCAATTAAATTTCCTTCAGTGCACAGGAAACGCCAGGAAAACCTGCGGTGAACAGTGATGGCCCCTCACTCCCTGGGACCAGCCCTGAGCCCTCCCTCAACCCACACTACAGCACTCACCAGCCCCACACCTCTTGCACCCTGTGCCGGCCCCCAGCAGGTTTGTGTTAAAGCTCGGCTGGATTTCCTCTCTCCGTGCGAACAGCACAGAAGTAGCGGGCAGAGTCCCGGGGGTGCAGGGCACGCAGGGACAGAGATGCCTCAGACCGGGAATTGTCCCGGGAGGCTGTGGCTCGACCTTCCACCGCTGCCGCGTAATCCGTGGTATTCGAATGGCTTCTGGTGAAGGAAAGGCACTCGAGTTTGCCACCAGGTGCCTGACGGTACCACAGAAGTTCATAACTCCCGAAGGTGAAGCCGGATCCGCGGCAGGAGAGGAGCACGGAGTCCCCGGGCGCTCGCAGCCCTCCGCCGGCCGCCTCCAGCCTCAGCTGCGCCCACACCCCTGCGGACGGAGAGCGCAGGCGGCCGGGCAGGGCGCGCCCACGGCCCGAGGACGTTCACCCGCCGCCCCGGCGCCCCCCGCCCCGGCACAGCGACAGCCGCCACCCCCCTCGCTCCCGGCAAAGCCCCGCGCCCGGGGCAATGCCCCGCCTGCCCTCCCGGGGCTGAGCCGCGCCTGCTCCCGACACTTGGGCCCCGACCCGCGGCCCGAGAGCCGCCCTCGCCCTCGCCCTCGCCCTCTCCCGCCCACGCCACCCGCTCCCCGCTTCCCCGCTAAGGAAGGCGAGCGCCAGGCGGCAGCGCGCCCGGCGCGGGAGCAGCCGCAGCCCGGGGCCCCGGGACGGGCAGGGCCGCCCGCGGGCAGCCCCAGCCCCGGGCCCAGCCCCGGGCTCGCTGCCCTCCCCGCCCGGCTCTCACCTGCCGGCCCCGCGGCCAAGGACAAGGCCAGCAGCCACGGCCCCAGCCCGGGCGCCATGATGCCCTGCCGCGCCGGGGACGGCCGGCGCCGAAGAGGAGCCGAGCGGAGCCGCGCTGGGGCCCGCTCCTGCCCGCCCCGCCGCCTCGGCCCCTCGCCGGGACTGCGCCCACGCCGCTGCCCGCCCCAACAGACCCGGCCCGGCCCGGCCCGGCCCGGCCCCCAGGTGCCGCGGCCCCCTCGGGGAGGAGGGGGAGGGGGAGGGGGAGGGCGAGGGGGGGGATGAGGAGGAGGAGGGGGAGGGGAGGAGGAGGAGGAGGAGTTAGGGCGGGGGAGGGAGGCGGGGCAGGGGCCTCGGCGCAGGAGGAGCGCGGCGCCGCGGCAGACGAAGGCTCCTGTCCCTTGGCTCCCAGCGCAGCTCCGGCGCTGTCCCGGCTTGTCGCCCTGCCGAGCCCTGCGGAAGGGGGTCGGCGCCCCGGCCAGGCGCAGCTGGGGCCGGCCCCGGCCCCGGCCCCGGCCCCGGCCCCAGCGCCAGGGACGGGCTGTCGGCCCGCAGCGTCCCCTCGCAGGACCCTCCCCGTGCCCCGCACCCCCAGCCCGCCCTGGCCTCGCTCCCGGCCCCTGCCCGCGGGGACCAAAACGCACAGAGGGTCGTGCTGCCATCCAGAGGGACCTCGACAGGCTGGAGAAAAGGACTGACGGGACCGTCCTGCAGTCAACAAGGGCAAGAGCAAAGTCCTGCACCTGGGCGAAAAAAACCCATGCACCAGGGTAGGCTGGGGGACGCTCAGATGGAAAGCACAGTCCAGAAAAGAACCCCAGGGTTCTGGTGGACAACAACTTGACCAGAAATTTGCCCTTGTGGCAAAGAAGGTTAACGGTACCCTGGGCTGCATTAGACAAAGTATTGCCAGCAGGTCAGGGAGGTGATCCTTCCCCTCTAGTCCGCACTGGTGAGGTCACACCTGGAGTACTGGGTCCACTTCTTGGCTCCCCAGTACAGGAGAGGCTTGGGCATACAGGAGAGAGGCCAGTGAAGGCCGAGAAAGTGATAATGGGACTGGAGCACCTCTTGCACGAGGAAAAGCGGAGAGAGCTGGGACTGTTTACCCTGGAGAAGGGAAGGCTCAGGGGGGATCTCACCAACAGATACAGGAAGGGAGGGTGCAGGGAAGGCAGGGCCAAGCTCTTTTCAGTTGTGCTCAGGGACAGAACAAGAGGCAATGTGCACAAACTTTCTGTGGTTTTGTAGGTGATCTGTGCCAGGGCAAAGGGGAAAACTCAAACTCGGACTTTGCTGTTCCCCTGATGACTCCGGAATCAGCTTTTTACAGGAGTGTTGAGGAAAATTTGCTTTTCTCTTTTGGCTACAAGCCTCAAAGCTGGAACGCAAGAGAGAACTACGCAAGTGATACAATAGTAGTGTGGGCGGGTAAAAAAGTAGCACACAGAGGAGTCAGGAGAGCTATTCAGCATGGTTATGTTTGCTGTGTTACTGGCGTCTGCCGTATTTATGGTGTGTGGTCTTCTGTTAGCTCTTGTGGTGTGGTGTTCTTCTGTAAGATTGCAGATATAGCTACATATGCATATGATGAGGTTGTACAACCACGTACGCAAACCCAGAGCCTGGCTTTGGAAGGACGGGGAATAACATGCATCCCCATTTGACCGGTTGACTGGCTGCTTCCTGGAGCCTGAGAGGCCTGCTGCGGGCCACAGCTTGTTGCTGGAGGCAGCGTTCCTGGACAGAGGGCAGGGCAGGGCAGGGGAGGGAGGGAAGTCAATCACACCCAAAGGCCACTGCCGGAGGATTGCAGGGGTACGTGGCAGCACGTTGGCAGCGCATGAGGTCAGGAGGAAAGAGTAGAGATCTTCCTCCCAGTCAGAAACCCAAGGACGCAAGAGTACTCCCAAAGCATTTCCAGCCCCCAAAGCTGTCTCTTAAAAGCTCGGGCTGGCCATCAGGCCTGATGCTGTCCTTTCAGGCTCCCCAGAAAGGGCATAAGAAAAGGGGAGCAGAAGAGGAGCCAGTTTTGCTCCTAGGGTGGTAGAAGAGTTGAGGCTGTAAGGGACCTCTGGAAAAGGTCTAGTTTAACCCTCCTGCTTGAAGCAGAGTCAACTGGCGTTGAGTAGGTGTACTGGGTGCCGCTGGGATGGAGTTAATTTTCTTCACAGCAGCCTGTATGGGCAGCTGTGATTTTTGTGACCAAAACCCTGTTGGTAACACACTGATGGTTTAGCTATTGCTGAACAGTGCTTATGCAGCGTCAGGGCCTTCTCTGTTTCTCTTGTTGCCCCGCCAGCTGTACAGCTGACCATAACCGGCCAAAGGGATATTCCATACCGCATGACGTCATGCAAAGCAATAAAAGCTGGGGGAAAGAAGGTGGGGGAAAGGGGGATATTTGGAGTTATGACATTTGTCTTTCCCAAGTAACCGTTATGCGTGATGAAGGCCTGCTTTCCTGGAAACGGCTAAACATCTGCCCGCGGATGGGAAGTAGAGAATGCATTTATTATTTTGCACGGTTTGTGCGTGCAGCTTTGGCTTTACTTATTAAACTCTCTTTATCCCAACACACAAGTCTTCTCACTTTTACCCTTCCGATTCTGTCTCCCATCCCACTGTGGAGGGAGTAAGTGAGGCGCTGTTTGGGGCTTAGCTGCCATGTCGGGTCAAGCCACCCCAGTAGGCTGCCCACAACGTCGTCCAGTTCAGTTCCGACTACCTCCAAGAACGGAGACTGCCTGTTCCAGCTGTCACCTCGACAGTAAAAACCCAGTTCTCTCAGGCTCTCCTTGTATGTCAGATGCTCCCTTCGTCATCTTCATGGCCATAGAAACTTCTCCCAATCACTGTGACATGTCAAAGACTATTGAGAGCGGCCTCACAGTGACATCAGCCAGCTCTCTCAGCACTCTTGGCTGCACCCTATCAGTTCCCACAGAGTTGTGTCCCTCCGGGTTCTCTAACTATGCCTTGGCATTGTCCTCCTCCACTGACATAAGTCTTCCTGGCTCTGGATGCTCTCAATGGGGTCAGAGACCTGGGATTCCTGAAAGCCAGTATTGCCTGCAAAGAATGAGTCAAAGAAGATCCCTCCCAGAGCACCTTTGCCTGAATTTCTCCTTCCTCAAGAGGAACCGTTCCTGAGCCTGAAGGAGGTGATCTCTGAAAATCAAGCAGCTCTCCTAGACTCCTCCTCTGTCCAGGACCATAGCCCATGGCATTCTTCCAAGCAGATCCCTGAAGAGCCCAAATTCTGCTCTCCTGAAGTCCAGGGCTCCGGTCCTGCTTTTTGCATTGCTCCCTCCTCTCTGGATCCTGAGCTCAAACACCGCATGATCACTGCAGTCAAGGCTGCCCCTCACCTTCACATCCACCACCAATTCTTCCGCTGATGAACTTTTCATCAGTGCACTCCCAAAAACTGCTCGACTGCTTGTGCCCTGCTGTGCTGTCCCACCAGCCAACATTTGGCATGGTTCACGTCCCCCCAAGGACCAGGGCCAGTGAACGTGAGGCTTCTTCCAGTCGTCTGAAGAAGGCCTTCTCCACCTCTTGTTCCTGATCAGCTGATCCGGAGTAGCCTCCCACCACAATGCCGATCTGCTCTCTAATCCTGACCTGTAGGCTGTCAGCTGGCTCATTGTACGTCCCAAAGCAGAGCTCCATGAATTCCAGCTGCTCTCTCGCAGAAAGGGCAATTCCCCGTCCTCGCCTTCCCACCCTGTCTTTCCTAAGCAGCCCGGCTCCATCCACCACAGTACTTCCGTAACCTACCCCACCGCATCTCCATGATCCCATAGCTCTGCAACCAAGCCACGGAGGAAAAAACGGGCCATGCTGGACAGGAGCCCAGGCAACGTGCAATAACCTGCCCGTCACCATACAGCCTCCGAGGTTCCCAGAACAGATCCTCCTGCACGGTCTCAGCCGTTCAACCACATTTCCCTTCACTGCCTTTTACTGCAAGCACACCAAAGGTCTGTTTCCCGCACCTGCCATTGCGTGACACCAACATCTAGCTAGCGGCTGCTAGAAAGAAATGCTGAGAAGTCTGTATTCTCTGTCAGTCAGGTTTTGGTCCACTCTGCTGCAGAGATGCTCCAGGGTGAGTCTAACACCACAGTAATACACTGCTTCATCCCCTTGCTTTGCTGCCTGGATCTGCAGTCTGAATCTGTTCTGGGAGCTCTCCACTGTCCCCTTAAAGCGGTCCTGGAAACCTTCTCCAAAGGCATCACTCCCTCGCCAAATCCAGTCCAGAGTGCCACGTGGCCCCTGCCGGTACCAGAACAGGTAGTAGCTGCTCATACTGTCTCCACTCATGCTGCACTGGAAGGTGACTCCATCTCCCTCTTGCACGGCCACTTCCCTGATGTGTTGCTCCAAGGCCACGTGGCCGGTGACTGCTGCAGAGAGCGAGAACAAGCCATGATCACTCCAAGATTCAGCAAAGGTCAGGGCAACACTGGTGGCGGCATTCTGATAGCACTGGACTAGTGGGAGGACTAAATCCTTCTCTTTGAACCCAGCTGACAAAGATGGGCAGAGGAATAGAGCTGGTACCAGGAATCAGGGTTCACGAGGAGGGAGACACCACATTTCCCTCCCTCCTTTTCCCTGTCAGACAAGGAACTTTTTCTGATTTTCCCACTTAAGGCAAGCAGTTTTTGCACCTGGGGACAAATCCCTTTGTCTTTGCCAAGCTGGGATGGTGACGAACCCACTCTCCTGTCCCTGAAACTGCTCTGCAAGCACACAGGACCTCTCACAGGCACGTGGGGCTTGGGCCCTACGCTGCCACCCTCAACCCGGTCTTTGCAAGATGGGTTGCAGTGCCCCACGAGCAGAGTGTCCAGTCCAAGTGCAAAGCGTTAGGCCCCAAATTATGGCAGCAGCAAGTAGGTACCCTGCCTGTCCCCATGCTGCAGAGGAGGCAGGCTGGACGGAGGTGCCTGACTCACAGCTAGAAGAGAAGGAGGGCTGTTCCCACTGCACTCCACAGGGATGGGTGGAGAGGTAGAGGTGGGGGACAGGTCAGGCTGCAAGCGGTCAGCACAGCTCCACAGAGCTGTGCAGACCACAGGGGCATGCTCAGTTCCCGGGGGGCATCACCCCTTCCTTTCACTTACCTACGATGGGCAATAACCCCCCCACACACGGCACTCCACGTGGCCAGGCCTGCTCTGTCTCGCCTCTCTCCAGCTTCACTCTGCCTGCAGAACAGTTCTGCCCACGTCTTCCCTGTCTGTGCCTCTGTGACCGTAGTCAGTCCTAGTCCCTCCTAGACGCTCCCTCGGTCTATGACAACAGTGAAGGTGAGAGGCGGGGCTGGAGGAGCAGGAGTTGAAGCTGTTGCTGCACTCCCGGGTCTCTCTCACCCTGCAGGGTGCAACAACAGAGCGCTCGCTCCGCAGGAAAACCTCTGGTGGGCAAAAGGTGACGTGTTGCTCTAGAGCCACCCCTGACCTTCCTCTCAAAAAGGACTGCAGGCTGCTGCTGGGACCTTGGAACTGGCCCTGAGGTGGCAGGTCATCCTCCCACTGGCCCCCTGCCCTTTCCTGCTGCTGAGCTGCTGCTTCCCGGATAGGACCCCCCTGAGCCCAGCTCTGCTTGGATAGGGCACCCTAGGCAGGCATGCTCCCCACCCTGCTCCCTCCCCTCTGGCCCAGCACCCTCCTCGCTCCCCCGTGCTGACACTTCTCCCGCTGCCTCTTCCCGTCAAAGCCCTCCCAGACCCCCCAGGCAGCAAAGGCAGCAAAGGGCAGGTGAGATCCGAGACATGCTTGCTGCTGAAGCTCTGGGGTACGTGTGCAGGTTCAGGCCGCCCAGCTCATCCCCCAAAACTCATATGCACAGGACTCAGCAGGGACCAGGCTGGTGGGGCTCCTCAGCAGAGCAGGGACACTCCCTTCTCTGTGATCCTCCTGCTCAGCAGGAACCCAGAGCTCCCCCTACGACCACAGGATGGGACACCTACTGAGCCCTGACACAGTGTCACCGTCCTGACTGGTAGCACCATTGTCATCATCCTGACTGGTAGCACCATTGCGGGGAGCATTGCCCACTCCACACTGCCCCTCCACAGTCTGTCTGAATCCTTCCCCTCTCCTCTCTTCTTCTGGGTGCTCCAACATGACCTATTGACGAGAGGATCCAGGGCAGGCGTGGCAAGGGGAGTTGCAGAGGGTAGAGGAGCCCACTGAAACTGGAGGCTTGACGCTGGGAAAAGAAGCAGGGGGATGCAGGGCCAGGGTGGCCTAAGGTGCACTGGGACACTTGGAGCTGCCCCAGCATGGCAGGATATGCCAGGTTCCCTACAGCCTCAAGCCCACGGAGGGCTGGAGTTCTGGCACAGAGCACCCGCCATAGCCTCCTTGCTGGGGTTCCTTGCAAAAATCCATGCTGGCTCTCAGCGTACACACATGAGCACAAATGCAAATGGAGCCAACACTAACACCACAACAAAGAGACTATTCATCATGTCCAGGGAAAAGACGCTCTGCAGCTCAGCTCCTGCTGTTCCACTACTCTGGGGCTCCCTGAACAATATGAGGTGTCAAAACTCAATTCTTCTCTGGCTTTCCATGCTCAAATTTTAGTTCTTCAGTGCTCACTGTGCTTCTTCCTATAAAAGCCTCCTTCCCTGTTGCTTTCTGCCTGTGGGAGAGCCTGAGAAGGAAGGAAGAAGGTTAAGATCATGTTCATGGTTGTGGGTGTGCTTGTGGGAGACGCTGCTGCTGCTGCTGCTGCTGCTGCTGCTGCTGCTGCAGCAGCTCTGTGCCTGTTTCTGGGAAAAGCCAGCCCACACTAGTCTTGAAAGGACTTATTGCAGCCAACCACAAAAGACCTGGCTGGATTTAACCCCCCTCCTTCCACTTCTGCCCTGGCCCTGCCTCTGTTTCAAGCACTGTGCCCTTTTCCAGCTCTCTGGTGCTGCAGAAATAGGTGGCCGTGTCTGCAGCTGATGGCGAGAGCACTTCCAGCGACAGCTGGTTCCTGGAGGGGTCTGCAGAGCTGGTGACTCGGGTCTGGAAGGACGAAGCAACGTGCTGGAGTCCCGTGAAAGGATACTGCAACACTCTATGCTGCAGGTCTCTGCCAGCAGTCTGACGGATCCAGTCCCAAGCGTAGCTGCTGTCGGTGATGGGTGCACCAGAGACGTGGCAGGTAAGCGTGAGAGACTCCGAGACCTTCCCTACCGCGGGGCCAGAGGCCTCTGTCTGCACCTGAGAAAGGGCACCTGCGACCCCGGGAGACAAGGATGAACATGCCGCGATAGCTCAAGACATGCCCTCTGAATGTCAGAAAACCCTTTTTCAGTGTATGAGCACTGGCACAGGTTGTCCAGGAAGCTTGTGGAGTCTCCGTGCTTGGAGATATTCAAAAGATGTCTGGACATAGCCCTGGGCAACAGAACAGGCTCTAGGTGGCCCTGCTGGAGTGGAGGGGTTGGGCCAGATGACCTCTGGAGGTCCCTACCAACCTCAGTCATTAAGTGATTCTGTGAGTAGAGGGGAAGGATCATCGCCTCAATTTATGCAACGCATGAGAGGCAGGAAAGGGTGTGCTAAGTTCCAACTCCTCCTCTGCCCCTGTCCTATTAGCAAGGATGGGCAATGACACCGCAGGCAGGCTGTCACACATGGGCAGAACAGCTCCTGCTCACCTCTCCCCAGCTCCTCTCTGCCCACAGATCTGCTCTGCTCAGTTTTCCCACATCAGGTTTCCCCCCGTAAGGGCTAGAAGGCATGTCCTATGAGGAGCGGCTAAGGACTTTGGGTTTGTCTAGTTTGGAGAAAAGGAGGCTGAGGGGCGACCTCGTTGCTCTCTGCAGCTTCCTGAGGAGGGGACGTCGAGAGGGAGGTGCTGATCTCTTCTCCCTGGTATCCAGTGATAGGACGCATGGGAATGGTTCAAAGGTGCGCCAGGGGAGGTTTAGACGGGACCTTAGGAAGCATTTCTTTACTGAGAGTGTGGTCAAACACTGCAACAGGCTTCCTAGAGAGGTGGTCAATGCCCCAAGCCTGTTAGTTTTTAAGAGGCATTTGGGCAAGGCCCTTAATAACATGCCTTAACTTGGTCAGCCCTGAACTGGCCAAGCAGTTGGACTAGATGATCACTGTAGGGCCCTTCCAACTGAAATAGTCTAGGCTATGCTATTCTGTTCTCTTTTCTGGACCACTGACAGCACCCAGCCACGATGAGACCCCCCTCTCTCTGACCCCAGGCACAGTCCACTCACTGACTCACCACTGAGATGGGCTGTGACCCCCATGAACATGCAGGATGGGAGAGCAGGAGGGGAGGAAGCTGATGTTGTTCAGGCACGCCCCAAGTGTCTCTCACTGTGGTCCCTGCAGGGTGCAGTAATAGAGCGCACTGTCCCCCAGTTCCAGCCCGGTGATGATCAGTGTCCCGGAGCTCTTGTCGGCCTGGCAGGAAAACCTCTTGCGGGCAAAAGGGGCTGTGTGGCTGTAGGAGCCGCCTCGGCCCTTGCTCTGCAGCAAGTACTGCAGCGGTCCACCGGGACGCTGCCGATACCAGGCCACGTAAATATAGGAGGCGTTGGAGCTGTAAGTGCATCGTAAGGTCCCGGTATTCCCTGCTCGCCACCACACTGTAGACCTCGTCGCCTGGATCTCATCACCCTGAGATGCACCTGAAACAAAAGCAAGGCTGTTCCATCACTGCTTTGCTCTCACTGGCGCAAGGAAATGGCCCACAAAAGGGTCAATGGAAGCAAGCAGTGGTGTTGCCAGGCAATGGTGCGGCCAAAGACCAAGGGCTTTGCGTACCCCAGAGAAGAAGAAGGCCAAGGGAAGGCAGAGAGGGGCTGCAGGCAGGCAGAGCGGCCAGCCTGGTGGGGTGACAGAAACACATTGAACCACCTCCTCAGAATAAAACACTGCATTTGGGACTCAGGAGATGGAAATTGGCGGTGCCAGGAAAGGAGCTCTTGCAGAAAGGCCAGGACCACCCCGCGGTGCGCAGTGATGGCCACTCTCTTCCTGAGAACAGTCCTGAGCCACCTCAGCACTCGCCGGCTCCAGACCTCGTGCAGCCTGGACCGGGCCCCAGCAGGTTTGTGTTAAAGCTCGGCTGGATTTCCTCTCTCCGTGCGAACAGCACAGAAGTAGCGGGCAGAGTCCCGGGGGTGCAGGGCACGCAGGGACAGAGATGCCTCAGACCGGGAATTGTCCCGGGAGGCTGTGGCTCGACCTTCCACTGACTGCCCGAACCGAATGACTGACGAATCATAGCTGATAACGGACACCCACTCCAGACTGCCACCGGGTGCCTGACGGTACCACAGAATGGCATAACTCCCGAAGGTGAAGCCGGATCTGCGGCAGGAGAGGAGCACGGAGTCCCCGGGCGCTCGCAGCCCTCCGCCGGCCGCCTCCAGCCTCAGCTGCGCCCACACCCCTGCGGACGGAGAGCGCAGGCGGCCGGGCAGGGCGCGCCCACGGCCCGAGGACGTTCACCCGCCGCCCCGGCGCCCCCCGCCCCGGCACAGCGACAGCCGCCACCCCCCTCGCTCCCGGCAAAGCCCCGCGCCCGGGGCAATGCCCCGCCTGCCCTCCTCGGGGCTGAGCCGCGCCTGCTCCCGACACTTGGGCCCCGACCCGCGGCCCGAGAGCCGCCCTCGCCCTCGCCCTCTCCCGCCCACGCCACCCGCTCCCCGCTTCCCCGCTAAGGAAGGCGAGCGCCAGGCGGCAGCGCGCCCGGCGCGGGAGCAGCCGCAGCCCCGGGGCCCCGGGACGGGCAGGGCCGCCCGCGGGCAGCCCCAGCCCCGGGCTCGCTGCCCTCCCCTCCCGGCTCTCACCTGCCGGCCCCGCGGCCAAGGACAAGGCCAGCAGCCACGGCCCCAGCCCGGGCGCCATCGTGCCCTGCCGCGCCGGGGACGGCCGGCGCCGAAGAGGAGCCGAGCGGAGCCGCGCTGGGGCCCGCTCCTGCCCGCCCCGCCGCCTCGGCCCCTCGCCGGGGCTGCGCCCACGCCGCTGCCCGCCCCCAACAGACCCGGCCCGGCCCGGCCCGGCCCGGCCCCCCGGTGCCGCGGCCCCTCGGGGGAGGAGGGGGAGGGGAGGGGGAGGGGGAGGAGGAGGGGGAGGGGGGGGAGGGGGAGGAGGAGGAGGAGGGGGGGGAGGAGGAGGAGGAGGAGGAGGAGGAGTTAGGGCGGGGGAGGGACGCGGGGCAGGGGCCTCGGCGCAGGAGGAGCGCGGCGCCCCGGCAGACGAAGGCTCCTGTCCCTTGGCTCCCAGCGCGGCTCCGGCGCTGTCCCGGCTTGTCGCCCTGCCGAGCCCTGCGGAAGGGGGTCGGCGCCCCGGCCAGGCGCAGCTCGGGCCGGCTCCAGCCCCGGCCCCGGCCCCGGCCTCGGCGCCAGGGACGGGCTGTCGGCCCGCAGCGTCCCCTCGCAGGACCCTCCCCGTGCCCCGCACCCCCAGCCCGCCCTGGCCTCGCTCCCGGCCCCTGCCCGCGGGGACCAAAACGCACAGAGGGTCGTGCTGCCATCCAGAGGGACCTCGACAGGCTGGAGAAAAGGACTGACGGGACCGTCCTGCAGTTCAACAAGGGCAAGAGCAAAGTCCTGCACCTGGGCGGAAAAAAACCCATGCACCACCGGTCTCCTCGGTTGGATCTTGTCACCCTGAAACGTGCCTGAAAACCAGCAGGGCCGTTCAACCAGCACATCGCTGCAACCGGCTCATTGCAACAAGCCAAATGAAATGGTGGAAACGGGAAACATTGGCACAAAAACCCAAGTGCTTTGGATGCATGTAGTAGTCCTAACAAGAAGACTATTTTCCAGGGATGACTTGGTAATCCATGTACTAAATTGACCTGAGAGGGCACAGGCTTATATTGGGTTGCACACAGCTCAGGACAATCTGCAAAGCGCTGTGCTGCACGTTTCCCCGTCGCAGGATGAAGTGAGCTGGCAAATCGTAGTGGAAGAGCCCGGTGTTGCCTCCCACATCATATCAGCCCCAATGCATATTCTTATCTTACACCACAGCTCCAGGTGCTGGGCAACTGTTATGTTCCCGCATTAGCTAGCTAATCGAATTGTTGTTGTGTTTCACCTCTTGCTCAGCCTAGAAGGAGAGCCTGAAACTGGACATGGAAGAAGGATGAGACACTTCTGTGTCATTGCTCAGGACAGAGATACCTGAATGACGACATACAGTAGGAACATGTTTTTCTAGATCCTGGTTAAATTTGGATACACTTAGGCATGCGGGGAAGTCCACGTAGTCCCCAGCGTCAGAGCATTCGTATGCCATCTGTAGTGCCTGATCGTGCTATGTCTGCCTTGCTCACATGGAAAAGTCCTGAAAAGGAAATGAATATCAGCTCTGTTGGGATTGCATTGTAGGTGCCCATTATTCCTCATATACTCCAAACAGTTAAGAATTACAGCTAGCAATTCACTCAGAGTGTGTGAAACATAGCATGAAGTGAGAGGTGTCTGGAGTGCTGCGACTGGGAGGGGCAGTCCAAGACCACCTGAACAGTCAAGCTCTGAAAGCCCGCTCACAAGTGGTCAGTCTGCTGGTGGCAAAGCAAATCCACACATTGGCATCTGCAGCACTCAGACTGCAAACAGCTGCCTTAGCAGCATCAGGCAGCACGTATACCAGAGAATACTGGGCTGGCAGGGGCGCATGCCAGAGCAGGTGGCCTAAATAAGAGTACACAGCCTCCTTGTGTCAAAGTATGCAACTGGCTGCTATGAAACAAGAATGGCCAAGTTGTGAAAGTCATCACTGGCCAGTCTCTCCAGGATTTGGAAAATGCTGGCCACATCTGTAGGCCAAGCCCTTCTAAGCCAAGTCTTTCCGCCAACACAACTGCAATACTGGAAGTCCAAGGGACTGGTAAGCCTCTGTGGACACACAGTATGGGTGAGCATTGTCCTGCAGGTGACATTGGCATGAAGTCTTTGGACACATGCATTGATTATTCCATGGCTAGACCCTTCTACATCTGCTCATACTGTCCCATTAGACATTCAAGGATGTCAGCAACGGGCTGTGGCTAAATGCTGTCAAAATGGTGCCACAGAAGACCCACGTGCATCCTGAGCCGATCAGCAGACATGCACCTTGAAAGCCCCACAGGACGAAGTAACATCCTGTGTTATGAACTGACCCCAACTGCCCTTCCTCATCTCTCTGTGCTGCTTGGGGCGAGGAGGAGGTAGAAAAGTTGGGAATGAAAGAGTGAAGTTGAGCCCGGGAAGAAGCAGGAATGGGGGGAAGATTTCTTATTTTTGTTGTTGTTTCTCATTATCCTAATCTATTTTTCATTGGAAATACATTAATTTCCCCCAAGTCTGTTTTGCCTGATGGGTAAGCGATCTACCTGTCTTTATTTTGACACATGCGTTTTTATTCTGATTCTCTCCTCTGACTCATTGAGGAAGGGGAGTGAGAGAGTCGCTTGGTAAGCATCTGGCAGCCACCCAAGGTTAACTCAACACAGTGGGAAAGGCGGCTAATGATACCCTGGGTGGCACCAGGAGGAGTGTTGCCAGCAGGTTGAGGGAGGTGATCCTTCCCACCTATTCAGCACTGGTGAGGCCACACCTGGAGTACTGGGACCAGTTCTGGGCTCCACAGTACAGGAAAGAGATGGACATACGAAGAGGATCCAAAGGACCATTAAGATGCTTAAGCGACTACAGCATGTCTGCTATGCTGAACGGCTGAGAGAGCTGGGACAATTTACCCTAGAGAAGAGGTCTCGGAGGGATCTCATCAATGTACAGAAATGCCTGAAGAGAGGCTGCAAAGAAGATGGAGCCAGGGTCTTCTCAGTGGCGCCCAGTGACAAGACAAGAGGCAATGGCAACAAACTGAAACACAGGAGGCTCTGTTTGAACATCAGGACACAGGTTTTCACTGTGAGGCTACTAAGCACTAGCACAGCCTGCCCAGGCAACTTGTGGCGTCTCCAGGCTTGGAGATATTCAAAAGATGTCTGGACATGGCCCTGGGCAACTGGCTCTAGGTGGCCCTGCTTGAAGCAGGGGGTTGCACCAGATGACCTACAGAGGTCCCTTCCAACCTCAACTGTTCTGTGAAAACAGGGGTGCAAGGGCATGCTAAGTTCTCCTTTGTGTCACCCTCCAACTCCTCCACTGCACCTGTCCACTCTAGCTGGGACAGGCAAAGACCCTGCACATGCATGATCCCACATGGCCAGAGCAGCTCCTGCTCACCTCTCACCAGCTCCTCTCTACCCCAGACGCTTTTTTCTCTGATTTCCCTCATCTCCGGGCGTGACACCACCCGGCCATGACCAGTCCCCACTCTGTGCCCCAGGCACTGTCTCAGCACCGAGATGGGCTGTGACACCCACGTATTGGGTGTCCATTGCAAAGATTTGGTAGCAGGGGACGGCAGTGGTGGCCTCTGTGGGGAGAGGTCATGGACTGCCTCGTGTCCAACACAGCCTGTTCCAGCCAGCTCAGCATCATGCCTGTCGCAGGGCAAAGCTGAGCTCATCAGTGAAGCTGGTGGTGCCTATGGGACAACATAGTTAAGAGAGGTCAAAACAGTGTTCAGCAGTGAGAAGCGAGGAAAGAAAGTGTGAGAAACAACCCTGTAGACACCAAGGTCAGTGAAGAAGGAGGGGGAGGAGGTGCTACAGGTGCCACAGCAGAGATTGCCCTGCAGCCTGTGGAAGAGACCATGGTGGAGCAGGTATTTCCCTGTGGCCTGTGCAGGATCTCATGGTAGAGCACGTGAATATGCCCTGACAGGAACTGGGGACTGTGGAGAGCCCACGCTGGAGCAGGTTTATCCTGAAGGCCAGCAGTTCTTGGGAAGGAAGCACCATGGAACTGTTCATGAAAGACTGCAGACCATGGGAGGGAGGAAGGAAGAGTAGAGATGAAGTGTTATGAATTGACCCCCACACCCCATTCCCCATCGCCCCTGCAGCACTGGGGGAGAGGAGGTAGAGGAGTATGGAATGAAGGAGTGAAGCTCAGCCTGGGAATAAGGTGTTTATAGTTTTTATTTTTCTGTCTCACCATGCTACTCTATTTTAATTGGCAATAAATTAAAATTCCTGCACTGCGCAGGAAAGGCCAGGAACACCTGCAGCGCACAGTGATGGCACCTCACTCAGTGGGAACAACCCTGAGCCCTCCCCCCAGCACTCTCCTGCCCCGCAGCTCTCACACCCAGGGCCGGGCCCCAGCAGGTTTGTGTTAAACCTCAGCTGGATTTCCTCTCTCCGTGTGAACAGCACAGAAGTAGCGGGCAGAGTCCCGGGGGTGCAGGGCACGCAGGGACAGAGATGCCTCAGACCGGGAATTGTCCCGGGAGGCTGTGGCTCGACCTTCCACTGATGTCCCGTAATTTGTATCATCCCAGTTCCAGCAGACGGACACCCACTCCAGACTGCCACCGGGTGCCTGACGGTACCACAGAATGTGATAATCCCCGAAGTCGAAGCCGGATCCGCGGCAGGAGAGGAGCACGGAGTCCCCGGGCGCTCGCAGCCCTCCGCCGGCCTCCACCAGCCTCAGCTGCGCCCACACCCCTGCGGACGGAGAGCGCAGGCGGCCGGGCAGGGCGCGCCCACGGCCCGAGGACGTTCACCCGCCGCCCCGGCGCCCCCCGCCCCGGCACAGCGACAGCCGCCACCCCCCTCGCTCCCGGCAAAGCCCCGCGCCCGGGGCAATGCCCCGCCTGCCCTCCCGGGGCTGAGCCGCGCCTGCTCCCGACACTTGGGCCCCGACCCGCGGCCCGAGAGCCGCCCTCGCCCTCGCCCTCGCCCTCTCCCGCCCACGCCACCCGCTCCCCGCTTCCCCGCTAAGGAAGGCGAGCGCCAGGCGACAGCGCGCCCGGCGCGGGAGCAGCCGCAGCCCCGGGGCCCCGGGACGGGCAGGGCCGCCCGCGGGCAGCCCCAGCCCCGGGCTCGCTGCCCTCCCCTCCCGGCTCTCACCTGCCGGCCCCGCGGCCAAGGACAAGGCCAGCAGCCACGGCCCCAGCCCGGGCGCCATGATGCCCTGCCGCGCCGGGGACGGCCGGCGCCGAAGAGGAGCCGAGCGGAGCCGCGCTGGGGCCCGCTCCTGCCCGCCCCGCCGCCTCGGCCCCTCGCCGGGGCTGCGCCCACGCCGCTGCCCGCCCCCAACAGACCCGGCCCGGCCCGGCCCGGCCCGGCCCCCCGGTGCCGCGGCCCCCTCGGGGGAGGAGGGGGAAGAGGAGGAGGAGGAGGAGGAGGAGGGGGGGAGGAGGAGGAGGAGGAAGAGGAGTTAGGGCGGGGGAGGGACGCGGGGCAGGGGCCTCGGCGCAGGAGGAGCGCGGCGCCCCGGCAGACGAAGGCTCCTGTCCCTTGGCTCCCAGCGCGGCTCCGGCGCTGTCCCGGCTTGTCGCCCTGCCGAGCCCTGCGGAAGGGGGTCGGCGCCCCGGCCAGGCGCAGCTGGGGCCGGCCCCGGCCCCGGCCCCGGCCCCGGCCCCGGCCTCGGCGCCAGGGACGGGCTGTCGGCCCGCAGCGTCCCCTCGCAGGACCCTCCCCGTGCCCCGCACCCCCAGCCCGCCCTGGCCTCGCTCCCGGCCCCTGCCCGCGGGGACCAAAACGCACAGAGGGTCGTGCTGCCATCCAGAGGGACCTCGACAGGCTGGAGAAAAGGACTGACGGGACCGTCCTGCAGTTCAACAAGGGCAAGAGCAAAGTCCTGCACCTGGGCGAAAAAAACCCCATGCACCAGGGTAGGCTGGGGGATGCTCAGATGGAAAGCACAGTCCAGAAAAGAACCCCAGGGTTCTGGTGGACAACAACTTGACCAGAAATTTGCCCTTGTGGCAAAGAAGGTTAACGGTACCCTGGGCTGCATTAGACAAAGTATTGCCAGCAGGTCAGGGAGGTGATCCTTCCCCTCTAGTCCGCACTGGTGAGGTCACACCTGGAGTACTGGGTCCACTTCTTGGCTCCCCAGTACAGGAGAGGCTTGGGCATACAGGAGAGAGGCCAGTGAAGGCCGAGAAAGTGATAATGGGACTGGAGCACCTCTTGCACGAGGAAAAGCGGAGAGAGCTGGGACTGTTTACCCTGGAGAAGAGAAGGCTCAGGGGGGATCTCACCCATAGATACAGGAAGGGAGGGTGCAGGGAAGGCAGAGCCAAGCTCTTTTCAGTTGTGCTCAGGGACAGGACAAGAGGCAATGTGCACAAACTTTCTGTGGTTTTGTAGGTGATCTGTGCCAGGGCAAAGGGGAAAACTCAAACTCGGACTTTGCTGTTCCCCTGATGACTCCCGGAATCAGCTTTTTACAGGAGTGTTGAGGAAAATTTGCTTTTGTCTTTTGGCTACAAGCCTCAAAGCTGGAACGTAAGAGAGAATACGCAAGTGATACAATAGTAGTGTGGGCGGGTAAAAAAGTAGCACACAGAGGAGTCAGGAGAGCTATTCAGCATGGTTATGTTTGCTGTGTTACTGGCGTCTGCCGTATTTATGGTGTGTGGTCTTCTGTTAGCTCTTGTGGTGTGGTGTTCTTCTGTAAAGTTGCAGATATAGCTACATACGCATGTGATGAGGTTGTACAACCACGTACACAAACCCAGAGCCTGGCTTTGGAAGGACGGGGAATAACATGCATCCCCATTTGACCGGTTGACTGGCCGCTTCCTGGAGCCTGAGAGGCCTGCTGCGGGCCACAGCTTGTTGCTGGAGGCAGCGTTCCTGGACAGAGGGCAGGGCAGGGCAGGGGAGGGGAGGGAAGTCAATCACACCCAAAGGCCACTGCCGGAGGATTGCAGGGGGTACGTGGCAGCACGTTGGCAGCGCATGAGGTCAGGAGGAAAGAGTAGAGATCTTCCTCCCAGTCAGAAACCCAAGGACGCAAGAGTACTCCCAAAGCATTTCCAGCCCCCAAAGCTGTCTCTTAAAAGCTCGGGCTGGCCATCAGGCCTGATGCTGTCCTTTCAGGCTCCCCAGAAAGGGCATAAGAAAAGGGGAGCAGAAGAGGAGCCAGTTTTGCTCCTAGGGTGGTAGAAGAGTTGAGGCTGTAAGGGACCTCTGGAAAAGGTCTAGTTTAACCCTCCTGCTTGAAGCAGGGTCAACTGGCGTTGAGTAGGTGTACTGGGTGCCGCTGGGATGGAGTTAATTTTCTTCACAGCAGCCTGTATGGGCAGCTGTGATTTTTGTGACCAAAACCGTGTTGGTAACACACTGATGGTTTAGCTATTGCTGAACAGTGCTTATGCAGCGTCAGGGCCTTCTCTGTTTCTCTTGTTGCCCCACCAGCTGTACAGCTGACCATAACCGGCCAAAGGGATATTCCATACCGCATGACGTCATGCAAAGCAATAAAAGCTGGGGGAAAGAAGGTGGGGGAAAGGGGGATATTTGGAGTTATGACATTTGTCTTTCCCAAGTAACCGTTATGCGTGATGAAGGCCTGCTTTCCTGGAAACGGCTAAACATCTGCCCGCGGATGGGAAGTAGAGAATGCATTTATTATTTTGCACGGTTTGTGCGTGCAGCTTTGGCTTTACTTATTAAACTCTCTTTATCCCAACACACAAGTCTTCTCACTTTTACCCTTCCGATTCTGTCTCCCATCCCACTGTGGAGGGAGTAAGTGAGGCGCTGTTTGGGGCTTAGCTGCCATGTCGGGTCAAGCCACCACAGTAGGCTGCTCACAACGTCATCCAGTTCAGTTCTGAATACCTCCAAGAACGGAGACTGCCTGTTCCAGCTGTCACCTCGACAGTAAAAACCCAGTTCTCTCAGGCTCTCCTTCTATGTCAGATGCTCCCTTCGTCATCTTCATGGCCCTTCATTGCATTTGCTCTCGTATGTCCACGTCTCGCCCGTGCTGGGGCACCCAGGACTGGACGCAGTAGTTCACAGGCTCACCAGTGCTGAGTTCAAGACCACCCATCCCAACAATCAAGGAGTCAGGTAGAAATGCTAGGAGGCCTGCATGGATAAAGAAGGCTAGGGAAAATGCGGGACCACTGCTGAAAGGGGTGGATAACTCGGTGACAGGTACTGAATGCCTTACGCACCTCAGTCTTTACTAGCAAGACTGGCCTTCAGCACTCCCACGTCCCAGAGTCCAGGGAGAAAGGCTGGAGCAAGGAAGATGCACCCTTGCACTGTTCGTGTCACTGAGCACTTACCTAGTCCATCATAAATAGCTTTGTCTACAACGTTGCTATGAGAGACAGTGCTGAAAGCGTAACTAAATTCAGAATACACAACATCTGCTCCCTCCTCATCCACCAAGACCATCGTCTTCTTGTAGAAGGCTTGAAGTTTGGTTAAGCCTGACTTCCAGTTCACAAACCCATGCTGACTCTTCCCAATCACCTTTTTGTCCTTCATATGTTTGGGAATGGTTTGCAGAACTGTTTGCTCCATCGCCTTTGGAGGAACCTAGATGAGGCTGATAGGCCTGGAGGTCCTCAGATCCTCCCTCTTGACAGTGGGACTGTCCTTTTCTTTCTTGCAGTCCATAGAAACTTCTCCCAATCACTGTGACATGTCTAAGACTATTGAGAGCGGCCTCACAGTGACATCAGCCAGCTCTCTCAGCACTCTTAGCTGCACCCTATCAGTTCCCACAGAGTTGTGTCCCTCCGGGTTCTTTAACTATGCCTTGGCATTGTCCTCCTCCGCTGACATAAGTCTTCCTGGCTCTGGACGCTCTCAATGGGGTCAGAGACCTGGGATTCCTGAAAGCCAGTATTGCCTGCAAAGAATGAGTCAAAGAAGATCCCTCCCAGAGCACCTTTGCCTGAATTTCTCCTTCCTCAAGGAGTTCCTCAGTTCCTCAGCCTGAAGGAGGTGATCTCTGAAAATCAAGCAGCTCTCCTAGACTCCTCCTCTGTCCAGGACCATAGCCCATGGCATTCTTCCAAGCAGATCCCTGAAGAGCCCAAATTCTGCTCTCCTGAAGTCCAGGGCTCCGGTCCTGCTTTTTGCATTGCTCCCTCCTCTCTGGATCCTGAGCTCAAACACCGCATGATCACTGCAGTCAAGGCTGCCCCTCACCTTCACATCCACCACCAATTCTTCCGCTGATGAACTTTTCATCAGTGCACTCCCAAAAACTGCTCGACTGCTTGTGCCCTGATGTGCTGTCCCACCAGCCAACATTTGGCATGGTTCACGTCCCCCCAAGGACCAGGGCCAGTGAACGTGAGGCTTCTTCCAGTCGTCTGAAGAAGGCCTTCTCCACCTCTTGTTCCTGATCAGCTGATCTGGAGTAGCCTCCCACCACAATGCCGATCTGCTCTCTAATCCTGACCTGTAGGCTGTCAGCTGGCTCATCGTACGTCCCAAAGCAGAGCTCCATGAATTCCAGCTGCTCTCTCGCAGAAAGGGCAATTCCCCATCCTCGCCTTCCCACCCTGTCTTTCCTAAGCAGCCCGGCTCCATCCACCACAGTACTTCCGTAACCTACCCCACCGCATCTCCATGATCCCATAGCTCTGCAACCAAGCCACGGAGGAAAAAACGGGCCACGCTGGACAGGAGCCCAGGCAACGTGCAATAACCTGCCCGTCACCATACAGCCTCCGAGGTTCCCAGAACAGATCCTCCTGCACGGTCTCAGCCGTTCAACCACATTTCCCTTCACTGCCTTTTACTGCAAGCACGCCAAAGGTCTGTTTCCCGCACCTGCCATTGCGTGACACCAACATCTAGCTAGCGGCTGCTAGAAAGAAATGCTGAGAAGTCTGTATTCTCTGTCAGTCAGGTTTTGGTCCACTCTGCTGCAGAGATGCTCCAGGGTGAGTCTAACACCACAGTAATACACTGCTTCATCCCCTTGCTTTGCTGCCTGGATCTGCAGTCTGAATCTGTTCTGGGAGCTCTCCACTGTTCCCTTAAAGCGGTCCTGGAAACCTTCTCCAAAGGCATCACTCCCTCGCCAAATCCAGTCCAGAGTGCCACGTGGCCCCTGCCGGTACCAGAACAGGTAGTAGCTGCTCATACTGTCTCCACTCATGCTGCACTGGAAGGTGGCTCCATCTCCCCCTTGCACGGCCACTTCCCTGATGTGTTGCTCCAAGGCCACGTGGCCAGTGACTGCTGCAGAGAGCGAGAACAAGCCATGATCACTCCAAGATTCAGCAAAGGTCAGGGCAACACTGGTGGCGCCATTCTGATAGCACTGGACTAGTGGGAGGACTAAATCCTTCTCTTTGAACCCAGCTGACAAAGATGGGCAGAGAAATAGAGCTGGTACCAGGAATCAGGGTTCACGAGGAGGGAGACACCACATTTCCCTCCCTCCTTTTCCCTGTCAGACAAGGAACTTTTTCTGATTTTCCCACTTAAGGCAAGCAGTTTTTGCACCTGGGGACAAATCCCTTTGTCTTTGCCAAGCTGGGATGGTGACGAACCCACTCTCCTGTCTGCTCTGCAAGACAGGGCCAAGTTTCCTGTCCCTGAAACTGCTCTGCAAGCACACAGGACCTCTCACAGGCACGTGGGGCTTGGGCCCTACGCTGCCACCCTCAACCCGGTCTTTGCAAGATGGGTTGCAGTGCCCCACGAGCAGAGTGTCCAGTCCAAGTGCAAAGCGTTAGGCCCCAAGATATGGCAGCAGCAAGTAGGTGCCCTGCCTGTCCCCACGCTGCAGAGGAGGCAGGCTGGACGGAGGTGCCTGACTCACAGCTAGAAGAGAAGGAGGGCTGTTCCCACCGCACTCCACAGGGATGGGTGGAGAGGTAGAGGCGGGGGACAGGTCAGGCTGCAAGCGGTCAGCACAGCTCCACAGAGCTGTGCAGACCACAGGGGCATGCTCAGTTCCCGGGGGGCATCACCCCTTCCTTTCACTTACCTACGATGGGCAATAACCCCACACACACGGCACTCCACATGACCGGGCCCGCTCCGTCTCGCCTCTCTCCAGCTTCACTCTGCCTGCAGAACAGTTCTGCCCACGTCTTCCCTGTCTGTGCCTCTGTGACCGTAGTCAGTCCTAGTCCCTCCTAGACGCTCCCTCGGTCTATGACAACAGTGAAGGTGAGAGGCGGGGCTGGAGGAGCAGGAGTTGAAGCTGTTGCTGCACTCCCGGGTCTCTCTCACCCTGCAGGGTGCAACAACAGAGCGCTCGCTCCGCAGGAAAACCTCTGGTGGGCAAAAGGTGACGTGTTGCTCTAGAGCCACCCCTGACCTTCCTCTCAAAAAGGACTGCAGGCTGCTGCTGGGACCTTGGAACTGGCCCTGAGGGTGGCAGGTCATCCTCCCACTGGCCCCCTGCCCTTTGCTGCTGCTCCCGGATAGGACCCCCCTGAGCCCAGCTCTGCTTGGATAGGGCACCCCTAGGCAGGCATGCTCCCCACCCTGCTCCCTCCCCTCTGGCCCAGCACCCTCCTCGCTCCCCCGTGCTGACACTTCTCCCGCTGCCTCTTCCCGTCAAAGCCCTCCCAGACCCCCCAGGCAGCAAAGGGCAGGTGAGATCCGAGACATGCTTGCTGCTGAAGCTCTGGGGTACGTGTGCAGGTTCAAGCCACCCAGCTCATCCCCCAAAACTCATATGCACAGGACTCAGCAGGGACCAGGCTGGTGGGGCTCCTCAGCAGAGCAGGGACACTCCCTTCTCTGTGATCCTCCTGCTCAGCAGGAACCCAGAGCTCCCCTACGACCACAGGATGGGACACCTACTGAGCCCTGACACAGTGTCACCGTCCTGACTGGTAGCACCGTTGCGGGGAGCATTGCCCACTCCACGCTGCCCCTCCACAGTCTGTCTGAATCCTTCCCCTCTCCTCTCTTCTTCTGGGTGCTCCAACATGACCTATTGACGAGAGGATCCAGGGCAGGCGTGGCAAGGGGAGTTGCAGAGGGTAGAGGAGCCCACTGAAACTGGAGGCTTGACGCTGGGAAAAGAAGCAGGGGGATGCAGGGCCAGGGTGGCCTAAGGTGCACTGGGACACTCGGAGCTGCCCCAGCATGGCAGGACATGCCAGGTTCCCTACAGCCTCAAGCCCACGGAGGGCTGGAGTTCTGGCACAGAGCACCCTCCATATCCTCCTTGCTGGGGTTCCTCGCAAAAATCCATGCTGGCTCTCAGCGTACACACATGAGCATAAATGCAAATGGAGCCAACACTAACACCACAACAAAGAGACTATTCATCATGTCCAGGGGAAAAGACGCTCTGCAGCTCAGCTCCTGCTGTAACACTACTCTGGGGCTCCCTGAACAATATGAGGTGTCAAAACTCAATTCTTCTCTGGCTTTCCATGCTCAAATTTTAGTTCTTCAGTGCTCACTGTGCTTCTTCCTATAAAAGCCTCCTTCCCTGTTGCTTTCTGCCTGTGGGAGAGCCTGAGAAGGAAGGAAGAAGGTTAAGATCATGTTCATGGTTGTGGGTGTGCTTGTGGGAGACGCTGCTGCTGCTGCTGCTGCTGCTGCTGCTGCTGCTGCTGCTGCTGCAGCAGCAGCTCTGTGCCTGTTTCTGGGAAAAGCCAGCCCACACTAGTCTTGAAAGGACTTATTGCAGCCAACCACAAAAGACCTGGCTGGATTTAACCCCCCTCCTTCCACTTCTGCCCTGGCCCTGCCTCTGTTTCAAGCACTGTGCCCTTTTCCAGCTCTCTGGTGCTGCAGAAATAGGTGGCCGTGTCTGCAGCTGATGGCAAGAGCACTTCCAGCGACAGCTGGTTCCTGGAGGGGTCTGCAGAGCTGGTGACTCGGGTCTGGAAGGATGAAGCAACGTGCTGGAGTCCCGTGAAAGGATACTGCAACACTATATGCTGCAGGTCTCTGCCAGCAGTCTGACGGATCCAGTCCCAAGCGTAGCTGCTGTCGGTGATGGGTGCACCAGAGACGTGGCAGGTAAGCGTGAGAGACTCCGAGACCTTCCCTACCGCGGGGCCAGAGGCCTCTGTCTGCACCTGAGAAAGGGCACCTGCGACCCCAGGAGACAAGGATGAACAGGCAGGAACAGCTCAAGCAATCGCTTCATCTACTCCACCACTTCCCTGGGCTTCTGCTTGTGATCTTCGGCAACCAGCAGCTGCAAACACACCTGCTCACAAGCTCTTGCTCCCATTATAATCTCAGATCTGGGAGAGAAACACACACTTCCCCATTCTCCCACTGTGCTCCCAAATGACCCTCTGTACTTTCCCCATTTCCTCTGCTCACCCCTCAGGCAGCAAAACTTGTGGCCTGGACTGAGTCGGCCTGAGCCACGCCCAAACCCAGAGCAGGGCTATTCACACACCTCACCACTTGGGCCATGACTGGGTACCCGTACTATTGGGAACAGCAAAATATGTTTGCAACGGTGAAGGAATTTTGGAGTGTGAGAGGAGAGAGAGTTTGCATGACACATGGGAAGATGGCAAGCAGAAGGGTTAGAGATCATTTGGGGACAGAAAAAGGCAGGACGTCTCTGTTGTTAGAATCAAACATTTGAAAACTTTATGCTGTAACTACACGGCTCCCTAGGAGTAACACTGAACATCTATGGACACACCTCCCTTTCAGCTCCGAGGGCCAGAGCTGGGACCCTGGCGAGTGGTTTCTGTTAAAGCTCGGCTGGATTTCCTCTCTCCGTGCGAACAGCACAGAAGTAGCGGGCAGAGTCGTGGGGGTGCAGGAGGTGCAGGATGAGAGATGCCTCGGACTGGGAATTGTCCCGGGAGGCTGTGGCTCGACCTTCCACTGCGGGCCCGAATTGAGTCCGTGATGAATAATGGCTTATCCAGGACACCCACTCGAGTTTGCCACCGGGTGCCTGACGGTACCACCGAACATAATGATTCACGAAGGGGAAGCCAGATCCGCGGCAGGAGAGGAGCACGGAGTCCCCGGGCGCTCGCAGCCCTCCGCCGGCCTCCACCAGCCTCAGCTGCGCCCACACCCCTGCGGACGGAGAGCGCAGGCGGCCGGGCAGGGCGCGCCCACGGCCCGAGGACGTTCACCCGCCGCCCCGGCGCCCCCCGCCCCGGCACAGCGACAGCCGCCACCCCCCTCGCTCCCGGCAAAGCCCCGCGCCCGGGGCAATGCCCCGCCTGCCCTCCTCGGGGCTGAGCCGCGCCTGCTCCCGACACTTGGGCCCCGACCCGCGGCCCGAGAGCCGCCCTCGCCCTCGCCCTCTCCCGCCCACGCCACCCGCTCCCCGCTTCCCCGCTAAGGAAGGCGAGCGCCAGGCGGCAGCGCGCCCGGCGCGGGAGCAGCCGCAGCCCCGGGGCCCCGGGACGGGCAGGGCCGCCCGCGGGCAGCCCCAGCCCCGGGCTCGCTGCCCTCCCCTCCCGGCTCTCACCTGCCGGCCCCGCGGCCAAGGACAAGGCCAGCAGCCACGGCCCCAGCCCGGGCGCCATCGTGCCCTGCCGCGCCGGGGACGGCCGGCGCCGAAGAGGAGCCGAGCGGAGCCGCGCTGGGGCCCGCTCCTGCCCGCCCCGCCGCCTCGGCCCCTCGCCGGGGCTGCGCCCACGCCGCTGCCCGCCCCCAACAGACCCGGCCCGGCCCGGCCCGGCCCCCCGGTGCCGCGGCCCCCTCGGGGGGGGAGGGGGAAGAGGAGGAGGAGTAGGAGGAGGAGGAGGAGGAGGAAGAGGAGTTAGGGCGGGGGAGGGACGCGGGGCAGGGGCCTCGGCGCAGGAGGAGCGCGGCGCCCCGGCAGACGAAGGCTCCTGTCCCTTGGCTCCCAGCGCGGCTCCGGCGCTGTCCCGGCTTGTCGCCCTGCCGAGCCCTGCGGAAGGGGGTCGGCGCCCCGGCCAGGCGCAGCTGGGGCCGGCTCCGGCCCCGGCCCCGGCCCCAGCGCCAGGGACGGGCTGTCGGCCCGCAGCGTCCCCTCGCAGGACCCTCCCCGTGCCCCGCACCCCCAGCCCGCCCTGGCCTCGCTCCCGGCCCCTGCCCGCGGGGACCAAAACGCACAGAGGGTCGTGCTGCCATCCGGAGGGACCTCGACAGGCTGGAGAAAAGGACTGACGGGACCGTCCTGCAGTTCAACAAGGGCAAGAGCAAAGTCCTGCACCTGGGCGGAAAAAACCCCATGCACCAGGGTAGGCTGGGGGACGCTCAGATGGAAAGCACAGTCCAGAAAAGAACCCCAGGGTTCTGGTGGACAACAACTTGACCAGAAATTTGCCCTTGTGGCAAAGAAGGTTAACGGTACCCTGGGCTGCATTAGACAAAGTATTGCCAGCAGGTCAGGGAGGTGATCCTTCCCCTCTAGTCCGCACTGGTGAGGTCACACCTGGAGTACTGGGTCCACTTCTTGGCTCCCCAGTACAGGAGAGGCTTGGGCATACAGGAGAGAGGCCAGTGAAGGCCGAGAAAGTGATAATGGGACTGGAGCACCTCTTGCACGAGGAAAAGCAGAGAGAGCTGGGACTGTTTACCCTGGAGAAGAGAAGGCTCAGGGGGGATCTCACCCATAGATACAGGAAGGGAGGGTGCAGGGAAGGCAGAGCCAAGCTCTTTTCAGTTGTGCTCAGGGACAGGACAAGAGGCAATGTGCACAAACTTTCTGTGGTTTTGTAGGTGATCTGTGCCAGGGCAAAGGGGAAAACTCAAACTCGGACTTTGCTGTTCCCCTGATGACTCCCGGAATCAGCTTTTTACAGGAGTGTTGAGGAAAATTTGCTTTTGTCTTTTGGCTACAAGCCTCAAAGCTGGAACGTAAGAGAGAATACGCAAGTGATACAATAGTAGTGTGGGCGGGTAAAAAAGTAGCACACAGAGGAGTCAGGAGAGCTATTCAGCATGGTTATGTTTGCTGTGTTACTGGCGTCTGCCGTATTTATGGTGTGTGGTCTTCTGTTAGCTCTTGTGGTGTGGTGTTCTTCTGTAAAGTTGCAGATATAGCTACATACGCATGTGATGAGGTTGTACAACCACGTACACAAACCCAGAGCCTGGCTTTGGAAGGACGGGGAATAACATGCATCCCCATTTGACCGGTTGACTGGCCGCTTCCTGGAGCCTGAGAGGCCTGCTGCGGGCCACAGCTTGTTGCTGGAGGCAGCGTTCCTGGACAGAGGGCAGGGCAGGGCAGGGGAGGGGAGGGAAGTCAATCACACCCAAAGGCCACTGCCGGAGGATTGCAGGGGGTACGTGGCAGCACGTTGGCAGCGCATGAGGTCAGGAGGAAAGAGTAGAGATCTTCCTCCCAGTCAGAAACCCAAGGACGCAAGAGTACTCCCAAAGCATTTCCAGCCCCCAAAGCTGTCTCTTAAAAGCTCGGGCTGGCCATCAGGCCTGATGCTGTCCTTTCAGGCTCCCCAGAAAGGGCATAAGAAAAGGGGAGCAGAAGAGGAGCCAGTTTTGCTCCTAGGGTGGTAGAAGAGTTGAGGCTGTAAGGGACCTCTGGAAAAGGTCTAGTTTAACCCTCCTGCTTGAAGCAGGGTCAACTGGCGTTGAGTAGGTGTACTGGGTGCCGCTGGGATGGAGTTAATTTTCTTCACAGCAGCCTGTATGGGCAGCTGTGATTTTTGTGACCAAAACCGTGTTGGTAACACACTGATGGTTTAGCTATTGCTGAACAGTGCTTATGCAGCGTCAGGGCCTTCTCTGTTTCTCTTGTTGCCCCACCAGCTGTACAGCTGACCATAACCGGCCAAAGGGATATTCCATACCGCATGACGTCATGCAAAGCAATAAAAGCTGGGGGAAAGAAGGTGGGGGAAAGGGGGATATTTGGAGTTATGACATTTGTCTTTCCCAAGTAACCGTTATGCATGATGAAGGCCTGCTTTCCTGGAAACGGCTAAACATCTGCCCGCGGATGGGAAGTAGAGAATGCATTTATTATTTTGCACGGTTTGTGCGTGCAGCTTTGGCTTTACTTATTAAACTCTCTTTATCCCAACACACAAGTCTTCTCACTTTTACCCTTCCGATTCTGCCTCCCATCCCACTGTGGGGGGAGTAAGTGAGGCGCTGTTTGGGGCTTAGCTGCCATGTCGGGTCAAGCCACCACAGTAGGCTGCCCACAACGTTGTCCAGTTCAGTTCTGACTACCTCCAAGAACGGAGACTGCCTGTTCCAGCTGTCACCTCGACAGTAAAAACCCAGTTCTCTCAGGCTCTCCTTCTATGTCAGATGCTCCCTTCGTCATCTTCATGGCCATAGAAACTTCTCCCAATCACTGTGACACATCTTCATGGCCCTTCATTGCATTTGCTCTCGTATGTCCACATCTCGCCCGTGCTGGGGCGCCCAGGACTGGACGCAGTAGTTCACAGGCTCACCAGTGCTGAGTTCAAGACCACCCATCCCAACGATCAAGGAGTCAGGTAGAAATGCTAGGAGGCCTGCATGGATAAAGAAGGCTAGGGAAAATGCGGGACCACTGCTGAAAGGGGTGGATAACTCGGTGACAGGTACTGAATGCCTTATGCACCTCAGTCTTTACTAGCAAGACTGGCCTTCAGCACTCCCACGTCCCAGAGTCCAGGGAGAAAGGCTGGAGCAAGGAAGATGCACCCTTGCACTGTTCGTGTCACTGAGCACTTACCTAGTCCATCATAAATAGCTTTGTCTACAACGTTGCTATGAGAGACAGTGCTGAAAGCGTAACTAAATTCAGAATACACAACATCTGCTCCCTCCTCATTCACCAAGACCATCGTCTTCTTGTAGAAGGCTTGAAGTTTGGTTAAGCCTGACTTCCAGTTCACAAACCCATGCTGACTCTTCCCAATCACCTTTTTGTCCTTCATATGTTTGGGAATGGTTTGCAGAACTGTTTGCTCCATCGCCTTTGGAGGAACCTAGATGAGGCTGATAGGCCTGGAGGTCCTCAGATCCTCCCTCTTGACAGTGGGACTGTCCTTTTCTTTCTTGCAGTCCACAGAAACTTCTCCCAATCACTGTGACATGTCTAAGACTATTGAGAGCGGCCTCACAGTGACATCAGCCAGCTCTCAGCACTCTTGGCTGCACCCTATCAGTTCCCACAGAGTTGTGTCCCTCCGGGTTCTTTAACTATGCCTTGGCATTGTCCTCCTCCGCTGACATAAGTCTTCCTGGCTCTGGACGCTCTCAATGGGGTCAGAGACCTGGGATTCCTGAAAGCCAGTATTGCCTGCAAAGAATGAGTCAAAGAAGATCCCTCCCAGAGCACCTTTGCCTGAATTTCTCCTTCCTCAAGAAGTTCCTCAGTTCCTCAGCCTGAAGGAGGTGATCTCTGAAAATCAAGCAGCTCTCCTAGACTCCTCCTCTGTCCAGGACCATAACCCATGGCATTCTTCCAAGCAGATCCCTGAAGAGCCCAAATTCTGCTCTCCTGAAGTCCAGGGCTCCGGTCCTGCTTTTTGCATTGCTCCCTCCTCTCTGGATCCTGAGCTCAAACACTGCATGATCACCGCAGTCAAGGCTGCCCCTCACCTTCACATCCACCACCAATTCTTCCGCTGATGAACTTTTCATCAGTGCACTCCCAAAAACTGCTTGACTGCTTGTGCCCTGATGTGCTGTCCCACCAGCCAACATTTGGCATGGTTCACGTCCCCCCCAAGGACCAGGGCCAGTGAACGTGAGGCTTCTTCCAGTCGTCTGAAGAAGGCCTTCTCCACCTCTTGTTCCTGATCAGCTGATCTGGAGTAGCCTCCCACCACAATGCCGATCTGCTCTCTAATCCTGACCTGTAGGCTGTCAGCTGGCTCATCGTACGTCCCAAAGCAGAGCTCCATGAATTCCAGCTGCTCTCTCGCAGAAAGGGCAATTCCCCATCCTCGCCTTCCCACCCTGTCTTTCCTAAGCAGCCCGGCTCCATCCACCACAGTACTTCCGTAACCTACCCCACCGCATCTCCATGATCCCATAGCTCTGCAACCAAGCCACGGAGGAAAAAACGGGCCACGCTGGACAGGAGCCCAGGCAACGTGCAATAACCTGCCCGTCACCATACAGCCTCCGAGGTTCCCAGAACAGATCCTCCTGCACGGTCTCAGCCGTTCAACCACATTTCCCTTCACTGCCTTTTACTGCAAGCACGCCAAAGGTCTGTTTCCCGCACCTGCCATTGCGTGACACCAACATCTAGCTAGCGGCTGCTAGAAAGAAGTGCTGAGAAGTCTGTATTCTCTATCAGTCAGGTTTTGGTCCACTCTGCTGCAGAGATGCTCCAGGGTGAGTCTAACACCACAGTAATACACTGCTTCATCCCCTTGCTTTGCTGCCTGGATCTGCAGTCTGAATCTGTTCTGGGAGCTCTCCACTGTTCCCTTAAAGCGATCCTGGAAACCTTCTCCAAAGGCATCACTCCCTCGCCAAATCCAGTCCAGAGTGCCACGTGGCCCCTGCCGGTACCAGAACAGGTAGTAGCTGCTCATACTGTCTCCACTCATGCTGCACTGGAAGGTGACTCCATCTCCCCCTTGCACGGCCACTTCCCTGATGTGTTGCTCCAAGGCCACGTGGCCGGTGACTGCTGCAGAGAGCGAGAACAAGCCATGATCACTCCAAGATTCAGCAAAGGTCAGGGCAACACTGGTGGCGCCATTCTGATAGCACTGGACTAGTGGGAGGACTAAATCCTTCTCTTTGAACCCAGCTGACAAAGATGGGCAGAGAAATAGAGCTGGTACCAGGAATCAGGGTTCACGAGGAGGGAGACACCACATTTCCCTCCCTCCTTTTCCCTGTCAGACAAGGAACTTTTTCTGATTTTCCCACTTAAGGCAAGCAGTTTTTGCACCTGGGGACAAATCCCTTTGTCTTTGCCAAGCTGGGATGGTGACGAACCCACTCTCCTGTCTGCTCTGCAAGATGGGTTGCAGTGCCCCACGAGCAGAGTGTCCAGTCCAAGTGCAAAGCGTTAGGCCCCAAGATATGGCAGCAGCAAGAAGGTGCCCTGCCTGTCCCCACGCTGCAGAGGAGGCAGGCTGGACGGAGGTGCCTGACTCACGGCTAGAAGAAAAGGAGGGCTGTTCCCACTGCACTCCACAGGGATGGGTGGAGAGGTAGAGGCGGGGGACAGGTCAGGCTGCAAGCGGTCAGCACAGCTCCACAGAGCTGTGCAGACCACAGGGGCATGCTCAGTTCCCGGGGGGCATCACCCCTTCCTTTCACTTACCTACGATGGGCAATAACCCCCCACACACGGCACTCCACGTGGCCAGGCCCGCTCTGTCTCGCCTCTCTCCAGCTTCACTCTGCCTGCAGAACAGTTCTGCCCACGTCTTCCCTGTCTGTGCCTCTGTGACCGTAGTCAGTCCTAGTCCCTCCTAGACGCTCCCTCGGTCTATGACAACAGTGAAGGTGAGAGGCGGGGCTGGAGGAGCAGGAGTTGAAGCTGTTGCTGCACTCCCGGGTCTCTCTCACCCTGCAGGGTGCAACAACAGAGCGCTCGCTCCGCAGGAAAACCTCTGGTGGGCAAAAGGTGACGTGTTGCTCTAGAGCCACCCCTGACCTTCCTCTCAAAAAGGACTGCAGGCTGCTGCTGGGACCTTGGAACTGGCCCTGAGGTGGCAGGTCATCCTCCCACTGGCCCCCTGCCCTTTCCTGCTGCTGAGCTGCTGCTTCCCGGATAGGACCCCCCTGAGCCCAGCTCTGCTTGGATAGGGCACCCCTAGGCAGGCATGCTCCCCACCCTGCTCCCTCCCCTCTGGCCCAGCACCCTCCTCGCTCCCCCGTGCTGACACTTCTCCCGCTGCCTCTTCCCGTCAAAGCCCTCCCAGACCCCCCAGGCAGCAAAGGCAGCAAAGGGCAGGTGAGATCCGAGACATGCTTGCTGCTGAAGCTCTGGGGTACGTGTGCAGGTTCAGGCCGCCCAGCTCATCCCCCAAAACTCATATGCACAGGACTCAGCAGGGACCAGGCTGGTGGGGCTCCTCAGCAGAGCAGGGACACTCCCTTCTCTGTGATCCTCCTGCTCAGCAGGAACCCAGAGCTCCCCCTACGACCACAGGATGGGACACCTACTGAGCCCTGACACAGTGTCACCGTCCTGACTGGTAGCACCATTGTCATCGTCCTGACTGGTAGCACCATTGCGGGGAGCATTGCCCACTCCACACTGCCCCTCCACAGTCTGTCTGAATCCCTCCCCTCTCCTCTCTTCTTCTGGGTGCTCCAACATGACCTATTGACGAGAGGATCCAGGGCAGGCGTGGCAAGGGGAGTTGCAGAGGGTAGAGGAGCCCACTGAAACTGGAGGCTTGAGGCTGGGAAAAGAAGCAGGGGGATGCAGGGCCAGGGTGGCCTAAGGTGCACTGGGACACTCGGAGCTGCCCCAGCATGGCAGGACATGCCAGGTTCCCTACAGCCTCAAGCCCACGGAGGGCTGGAGTTCTGGCACAGAGCACCCTCCATATCCTCCTTGCTGGGGTTCCTCGCAAAAATCCATGCTGGCTCTCAGCGTACACACATGAGCATAAATGCAAATGGAGCCAACACTAACACCACAACAAAGAGACTATTCATCATGTCCAGGGAAAAGACGCTCTGCAGCTCAGCTCCTGCTGTTCCACTACTCTGGGGCTCCCTGAACAATATGAGGTGTCAAAACTCAATTCTTCTCTGGCTTTCCATGCTCAAATTTTAGTTCTTCAGTGCTCACTGTGCTTCTTCCTATAAAAGCCTCCTTCCCTGTTGCTTTCTGCCTGTGGGAGAGCCTGAGAAGGAAGGAAGAAGGTTAAGATCATGTTCATGGTTGTGGGTGCGCCTGTGGGAGACGCTGCTACTGCAGCAGCACCTCTGTGCCTGTTTCTGGGAAAAGCCAGCCCACACTAGTCTTGAGAGGACTTATTGCAGCCAACCACAAAAGACCTGGCTGGATTTAACCCCCCTCCTTCCACTTCTGCCCTGGCCCTGCCTCTGTTTCAAGCACTGTGCCCTTTTCCAGCTCTCTGGTGCTGCAGAAATAGGTGGCCGTGTCTGCAGCTGATGGCAAGAGCACTTCCAGCGACAGCTGGTTCCTGGAGGGGTCTGCAGGGCTGGTGACTCGGGTCTGGAAGGACGAAGCAACGTGCTGGAGTCCCGTGAAAGGATACTGCAACACTCTATGCTGCAGGTCTCTGCCAGCAGTCTGACGGATCCAGTCCCAAGCGTAGCTGCTGTCGGTGATGGGTGCACCAGAGACGTGGCAGGTAAGCGTGAGAGACTCCGAGACCTTCCCTACCGCGGGGCCAGAGGCCTCTGTCTGCACCTGAGAAAGGGCACCTGCGACCCCGGGAGACAAGGATGAACATGCCGCGATAGCTCAAGACATGCCCTCTGAATGTCAGAAAACCCTTTTTCAGTGTATGGGTGAGGGAGCACTGGCACAGGTTGTCCAGGAAGCTTGTGGAGTCTCCGTGCTTGGAGATATTCAAAAGATGTCTGGACATAGCCCTGGGCAACAGAACAGGCTCTAGGTGGCCCTGCTGGAGTGGAGGGGTTGGGCCAGATGATCTCTGGAGGTCCCTACCAACCTCAGTCATTAAGTGATTCTGTGAGTAGAGGGGAAGGATCATCGCCTCAATTTATGCAACGCATGAGAGGCAGGAAAGGGTGTGCTAAGTTCCAACTCCTCCTCTGCCCCTGTCCTATTAGCAAGGATGGGCAATGACACCGCAGGCAGGCTGTCACACATGGGCAGAACAGCTCCTGCTCACCTCTCCCCAGCTCCTCTCTGCCCACAGATCTGCTCTGCTCAGTTTTCCCACATCAGGTTTCCCCCCGTAAGGGCTGGAAGGCATGTCCTATGAGGAGCGGCTAAGGACTTTGGGTTTGTCTAGTTTGGAGAAAAGGAGGCTGAGGGGCGACCTCGTTGCTCTCTGCAGCTTCCTGAGGAGGGGACGTCGAGAGGGAGGTGCTGATCTCTTCTCCCTGGTATCCAGTGATAGGACGCCTGGGAATGGTTCAAAGGTGCGCCAGGGGAGGTTTAGACGGGACCTTAGGAAGCATTTCTTTACTGAGAGGGTGGTCAAACACTGCAACAGGCTTCCTAGAGAGGTGGTCAATGCCCCAAGCCTGTTAGTTTTTAAGAGGCATTTGGGCAAGGCCCTTAATAACATGCCTTAACTTGGTCAGCCCTGAACTGGCCAAGCAGTTGGACTAGATGATCACTGTAGGGCCCTTCCAACTGAAATAGTCTAGGCTATGCTATTCTGTTCTCTTTTCTGGACCACTGACAGCACCCAGCCACGATGAGACCCCCCTCTCTCTGACCCCAGGCACAGTCCACTCACTGACTCACCACTGAGATGGGCTGTGACCCCCATGAACATGCAGGAGGGGACAAAGCTGATGGTGGTCAGGCACGCCCCAAGTGTCTCTCATTGTGGTCCCTGCAGGGTGCAGTAATAGAGCGCACTGTCCCCCAGTTCCAGCCCGGTGATGATCAGCGTCCCGGAGATCTTGTCAGCCTGGCAGGAAAAACCTCTTGCGGGCAAAAGGGGCTGTGTGGCTGTAGGAGCCGCCTCGGCCCTTGCTCTGCAGCAAGTACTGCAGCGGTCCACCGGGACGCTGCCGATACCAGGCCACGTAAATATAGGAGGCGTTGGAGCTGTAAGTGCATCGTAAGGTCCCGGTATTCCCTGCTCGCCACCACACTGTAGACCTCGTCGCCTGGATCTCATCACCCTGAGATGCACCTGAAACAAAAGCAAGGCTGTTCCATCACTGCTTTGCTCTCACTGGCGCAAGGAAATGGCCCACAAAAGGGTCAATGGAAGCAAGCAGTGGTGTTGCCAGGCAATGGTGCGGCCGAAGCCCAAGGGCTTTGCGTACCCCAGGGAAGAAGGGGGCCAAGGGAAGGCAGAGAGGGGCTGCAGGCAGGCAGAGCGGCCAGCCTGGTGGGGTGACAGAAACACATTGAACCACCTCCTCAGAATAAAACACTGCATTTGGGACTCAGGAGATGGAAATTGGCGGTGCCAGGAAAGGAGCTCTTGCAGAAAGGCAAGGACCACCCTGCGGTGCGCAGTGATGGCCACTCTCTTCCTGAGAACAGTCCTGAGCCACCTCAGCACTCGCCGGCTCCAGACCTCGTGCAGCCTGGACCGGGCCCCAGCAGGTTTGTGTTAAAGCTCGGCTGGATTTCCTCTCTCCGTGCGAACAGCACAGAAGTAGCGGGCAGAGTCCCGGGGGTGCAGGGCACGCAGGGACAGAGATGCCTCAGACCGGGAATTGTCCCGGGAGGCTGTGGCTCGACCTTCCACTGACTGCCCGAACCGAATGACTGACGAATCATAGCTGATAACGGACACCCACTCCAGACTGCCACCAGGTGCCTGACGGTACCACCAAAGGTTAAAACTCCCGAAGGTGAAGCCGGATCCGCGGCAGGAGAGGAGCACGTAGTCCCCGGGCGCTCGCAGCCCTCCGCCGGCCGCCTCCAGCCTCAGCTGCGCCCACACCCCTGCGGACGGAGAGCGCAGGCGGCCGGGCAGGGCGCGCCCACGGCCCGAGGACGTTCACCCGCCGCCCCGGCGCCCCCCGCCCCGGCACAGCGACAGCCGCCACCCCCCTCGCTCCCGGCAAAGCCCCGCGCCCGGGGCAATGCCCCGCCTGCCCTCCTCGGGGCTGAGCCGCGCCTGCTCCCGACACTTGGGCCCCGACCCGCGGCCTGAGAGCCGCCCTCGCCCTCGCCCTCGCCCTCTCCCGCCCACGCCACCCGCTCCCCGCTTCCCCGCTAAGGAAGGCGAGCGCCAGGCGACAGCGCGCCCGGCGCGGAGCAGCCGCAGCCCCGGGGCCCCGGGACGGGCAGGGCCGCCCGCGGGCAGCCCCAGCCCCGGGCTCGCTGCCCTCCCCTCCCGGCTCTCACCTGCCGGCCCCGCGGCCAAGGACAAGGCCAGCAGCCACGGCCCCAGCCCGGGCGCCATGATGCCCTGCCGCGCCGGGGACGGCCGGCGCCGAAGAGGAGCCGAGCGGAGCCGCGCTGGGGCCCGCTCCTGCCCGCCCCGCCGCCTCGGCCCCTCGCCGGGGCTGCGCCCACGCCGCTGCCCGCCCCCAACAGACCCGGCCCGGCCCGGCCCCCCGGTGCCGCGGCCCCCTCGGGGGAGGGGGAGGAGGAGGAGGAGGAGGAGGAGGAAGAAGAGGAGTTAGGGCGGGGGAGGGACGCGGGGCAGGGGCCTCGGCGCAGGAGGAGCGCGGCGCCCCGGCAGACGAAGGCTCCTGTCCCTTGGCTCCCAGCGCGGCTCCGGCGCTGTCCCGGCTTGTCGCCCTGCCGAGCCCTGCGGAAGGAGGTCGGCGCCCCGGCCAGGCGCAGCTCGGGCCGGCTCCAGCCCCGGCCCCGGCCCCGGCCCCGGCCCCGGCCCCGGCCCGGCGCCAGGGACGGGCTGTCGGCCCGCAGCGTCCCCTCGCAGGACCCTCCCCGTGCCCCGCACCCCCAGCCCGCCCTGGCCTCGCTCCCGGCCCCTGCCCGCGGGGACCAAAACGCACAGAGGGTCGTGCTGCCATCCAGAGGGACCTCGACAGGCTGGAGAAAAGGACTGACGGGACCGTCCTGCAGTTCAACAAGGGCAAGAGCAAAGTCCTGCACCTGGGCGAAAAAACCCCATGCACCAGGGTAGGCTGGGGGACGCTCAGATGGAAAGCACAGTCCAGAAAAGAACCCCAGGGTTCTGGTGGACAACAACTTGACCAGAAATTTGCCCTTGTGGCAAAGAAGGTTAACGGTACCCTGGGCTGCATTAGACAAAGTATTGCCAGCAGGTCAGGGAGGTGATCCTTCCCCTCTAGTCCGCACTGGTGAGGTCACACCTGGAGTACTGGGTCCACTTCTTGGCTCCCCAGTACAGGAGAGGCTTGGGCATACAGGAGAGAGGCCAGTGAAGGCCGAGAAAGTGATAATGGGACTGGAGCACCTCTTGCACGAGGAAAAGCGGAGAGAGCTGGGACTGTTTACCCTGGAGAAGAGAAGGCTCAGGGGGGATCTCACCCATAGATACAGGAAGGGAGGGTGCAGGGAAGGCAGGGCCAAGCTCTTTTCAGTTGTGCTCAGGGACAGGACAAGAGGCAATGTGCACAAACTTTCTGTGGTTTTGTAGGTGATCTGTGCCAGGGCAAAGGGGAAAACTCAAACTCGGACTTTGCTGTTCCCCTGATGACTCCGGAATCAGCTTTTTACAGGAGTGTTGAGGAAAATTTGCTTTTCTCTTTTGGCTACAAGCCTCAAAGCTGGAACGTAAGAGAGAATACGCAAGTGATACAATAGTAGTGTGGGCGGGTAAAAAAGTAGCACACAGAGGAGTCAGGAGAGCTATTCAGCATGGTTATGTTTGCTGTGTTACTGGCGTCTGCCGTATTTATGGTGTGTGGTCTTCTGTTAGCTCTTGTGGTGTGGTGTTCTTCTGTAAAGTTGCAGATATAGCTACATATGCATGTGATGAGGTTGTACAACCACGTACACAAACCCAGAGCCTGGCTTTGGAAGGACGGGGAATAACATGCATCCCCATTTGACCGGTTGACTGGCTGCTTCCTGGAGCCTGAGAGGCCTGCTGCGGGCCACAGCTTGTTGCTGGAGGCAGCGTTCCTGGATAGAGGGCAGGGCAGGGGAGGGGAGGGGAGGGAAGTCAATCACACCCAAAGGCCGCTGCCGGAGGATTGCAGGGGTACGTGGCAGCACGTTGGCAGCGCGTGAGGTCAGGAGGAAAGAGTAGAGATCTTCCTCCCAGTCAGAAACCCAAGGACGCAAGAGTACTCCCAAAGCATTTCCAGCCCCCAAAGCTGTCTCTTAAAAGCTCGGGCTGGCCATCAGGCCTGATGCTGTCCTTTCAGGCTCCCAGAAAGGGCATAAGAAAAGGGGAGCAGAAGAGGAGCCAGTTTTGCTCCTAGGGTGGTAGAAGAGTTGAGGCTGTAAGGGACCTCTGGAAAAGGTCTAGTTTAACCCTCCTGCTTGAAGCAGGGTCAACTGGCGTTGAGTAGGTGTACTGGGTGCCGCTGGGATGGAGTTAATTTTCTTCACAGCAGCCTGTATGGGCAGCTGTGATTTTTGTGACCAAAACCGTGTTGGTAACACACTGATGGTTTAGCTATTGCTGAACAGTGCTTATGCAGGGCCTTCTCTGTTTCTCTTGTTGCCCCACCAGCTGTACAGCTGACCATAACCGGCCAAAGGGATATTCCATACCGCATGACGTCATGCGAAGCAATAAAAGCTGGGGGAAAGAAGGTGGGGGAAAGGGGGATATTTGGAGTTATGACATTTGTCTTTCCCAAGTAACCGTTATGCGTGATGAAGGCCTGCTTTCCTGGAAACGGCTAAACATCTGCCCGCGGATGGGAAGTAGAGAATGCATTTATTATTTTGCATGGTTTGTGCGTGCAGCTTTGGCTTTACTTATTAAACTCTCTTTATCCCAACACGCAAGTCTTCTCACTTTTACCCTTCCGATTCTGTCTCCCATCCCACTGTGGGGGGAGTAAGTGAGGCGCTGTTTGGGGCTTAGCTGCCATGTCGGGTCAAGCCACCACAGTAGGCTGCTCACAACGTCATCCAGTTCAGTTCTCACTACCTCCAAGAACGGAGACTGCCTGTTCCAGCTGTCACCTCGACAGTAAAAACCCAGTTCTCTCAGGCTCTCCTTCTATGTCAGATGCTCCCTTCGTCATCTTCATGGCCATAGAAACTTCTCCCAATCACTGTGACACATCTTCATGGCCCTTCATTGCATTTGCTCTCGTATGTCCACATCTCGCCCGTGCTGGGGCGCCCAGGACTGGATGCAGTAGTTCACAGGCTCACCAGTGCTGAGTTCAAGACCACCCATTCCAACGATCAAGGAGTCAGGTAGAAATGCTAGGAGGCCTGCATGGATAAAGAAGGCTAGGGAAAATGCGGGACCACTGCTGAAAGGGGTGGATAACTCGGTGACAGGTACTGAATGCCTTATGCACCTCAGTCTTTACTAGCAAGACTGGCCTTCAGCACTCCCACGTCCCAGAGTCCAGGGAGAAAGGCTGGAGCAAGGAAGATGCACCCTTGCACTGTTCGTGTCACTGAGCACTTACCTAGTTCTATTGGGTCTAGCTGAGATGGAGTTCATTTTCCCTACAGCAGCCCTTGCAGTGCTGTGCTCTGTATTGGTAGCTAGAACAGTGTTGATAACACACCAGTGTTTTGGCTACTGCTGAGCAGTGCTCCCACAGCATCAAGGCTGTCTCTCCAACATTGCCCCCCCACCAGTAGGCTGGGGGTGGGCAAGATCTTGGGAGGGGACAGATCCAGGACAGCTGACCCAAACTGACCAAAGGGATATTCCATACCATATGACGTCTGCTCAGTATAAAAGCTAGGGGGAGGAGGAGGAAGTGGGGGGCATTCGTTTATTTACGTTTGTCTTCCAGAGCAACCACTACGTGTACCGAAACCCTGCTTCCCGGGAAGTGGCCGAACATCGCCTGCTGATGGGAAGTAGAGAATAAAATCTTTTGTTTTCGTTTGCTTTCACGCGCGACCTTTGCTTCTGCTTTATTAAACTGCCCTTATGTCGCCCTACGAGCCTTTCGTTTTATTTTCTCCCCCTGTCCAGTTGAGGAGGGGGAGTGATAGAGCGGCTTTGGTGGGCACCTGGCATCCGGCCAGGGTCAACCCACTACAGTCCTTTTTTTGCGCCCAACGTGGGGCAAGACAACGGCAGTTTTGTATTAAGCGTGCTATAGCTATAGTAGTTATTAAGTGGCAAGCTCCTGTGTGGGTCACGGAGTTTGTTGGCTGCACTGCTTATCTCCTTATTTTGCTGAGCTTGGGAACATGTTAATAGAAATAATGGCTCTGTGCTTTGCCCTGGCATTGACGGCCTTGCTGTGCTGGGGGAGCTATTTTGTGGGAAGGATGAAGGAACTTGGGAACTTGCTGGTACAAACAATGGCTATGTGCTTTGTCCTGGCATTGATGGCCTTGCTGTGCTGCGGTAGCTCTTGGGCCTGTCCGGACAGGACCAGTTGTGCAAAATGTACTCTACATTGCAGCTGGGGAGCATGGTCTCACCTGGAGCCTCTGGCAGAAAACATCAGGAGAAACCCAAGGTCGACCATTAGGGTTTTGGAGCCGGGGGTATCGAGGATCAGAAGCCCACTACACCCCAACTGAAAAAGAGATACTAGCAGCATATGACGGGGTTCGAGCCGCTTCAGAAGTTGTTGGTACAGAAGCATATCTCGTCTTGGCACCACGATTGCCTGTGCTACACTGGATGTTCAAAGGAAACATCCCCTCTACACACCATGCAACCAGCGCTACATGGAGTAAGTGGGTAGTGTTAATCACGCAACGAGCTCGACTGGGGAAACCCAACCACCCAGGAATCCTGGAAGAGATCATGGACTGGCCAGAAGGCAGAGATTTTGGAGCATTGCCTGAAGATGTGGCTCGTGCCCAAGAGACACCACCATATAATGAGTTATCAGAAGATGAAAGGCGTTATGCTTTGTTTACTGATGGATCCTGTCGTGTGGTAGGAAACCATCGGAAATGGAAAGCTGCTGTGTGGAGTCCCACACGACAAGTTGTTGAGGCCACTGGAGGAGAAGGTGAGTCAAGTCAGTTTGCAGAAGTGAAAGCCATCCAGCTAGCCCTAGAGATTGCTGAACGAGAAAAGTGGCCAGTACTCTATCTCTATACTGACTCCTGGATGGTGGCTAATGCCCTATGGGGGTGGCTGCAGCAGTGGAAGAAGACCAATTGGCAGCGCAGGGGTAAAACCATCTGGGCTGCTGCATCATGGCAGGACATTGCTGCCCGGGTAGAAAACATGGCTCTAAAGGTACGTCATGTAGATGCTCACATGCCCAAAAGCCACGCCACTGAAGAACATCAAAACAATGAACAGGTAGACAAGGCTGCCAAAATTGAAGTATCTCAGGTGGACCTGGACTGGGAGCGTAAGGGTGAGCTATTTGTAGCTCAATGGGCCCACAAAACATCGGGACATCTAGGGAGAGATGCAACATACAGATGGGCTCGTGATCGAGGGGTGGACCTGACCATGGAGGCCATCACACAGGTCACTCATGAATGTGAAACGTGCTGCAATCAAGCGAGCCACACGAGTAAAATCTCCCTGGAACAGAGGGCGGTGGCTGGGTTTTCAATATGGCGAGGCCTGGCAAATTGACTATATTGGACCACTGCCACGAACATGCCAAGGCAAGCGCTACATACTCACCGTGGTGGAAGCAACTACTGGCCGGCTAGAAACATACACTGTAAACCATGCCGCTGCCCGAAACACCATCTTAGGCCTCGAAAGGCAAATTTTGTGGTGACATGGTACTCTGGAAAGAATTGAATCAGATAATGGGACTCATTTCTGGAATAACCTCATAAACTCCTGGGCAAAGAAACACGGCATTGAGTGGGTGTATCACATCCCCTATCACCCACAAGCCTCTGGAAAGATTGAGAGGTATAATGGACTGTTAAAGACTATGTTGAGAGCATTGGGCAATGGGGCATGGAAGCACTGGGATACAAATTTAGCAGAAGCCACTTGGCTAGTTAACACCAGAGGGTCTGCTAACCGTCCTGGTCCTGCCCAAACAAAACCCCTACATACTGTGGGAGGAGATAAGGTCCCCATAGTGCACATGGGGAAGTGGCTGGGGAAGGCGGTATGGATTGCTCCTCCCATGGGAAAAGGCAAACCCATTCGTGGGATTGTCTTTGCTCAAGGACCTGGGTATACTTGGTGGGTAATGCGGAAGGATGGGGAGACCCGGTGTGTGCCTCAAGGAGATTTAACCTTGGGGGAAAAATAATCTGTGATGTGAGTTGTATGTTGTAGGAAGTAATGCAGCAGGAATGACCTGAACTGACGAAGAGCGAGTTTCACAAGGAACAAGACGAGTGCAACGATGACTGAAACCAAGCCAGTGTTGGTGCTCAATAATCAAACATACTGCTTCTCCTGTCCTGAACATCCATCTTGACAGACGGGGCCCAAGTCACAGCCTGTTTGTGAACATCTGGAGGAGTGCAAGAAGCCCATGGAATGGGAGAGTAATATCTCTCTGTTAAAGACAGAAGATAGTAGTTACTGAGAATGTGTAAATCTGTATGTTGGGTATAAAGATGGTTTAAGTCCTAAGTGTTGGTAAGAAGGGATTTCAGTAATGAGAATTAAATACGATGGGATGGTTAGAAGATATATGTATACGTACGTGTGTATTAAATTATGTGGGACCTGAGCATGAAGCAAATGGTATGGAATAAGGGGTGGAGATTGTATTGGGTCTAGCTGAGATGGAGTTCATTTTCCCTATAGCAGCCCTCGTAGTGCTGTGGTCTGTATTGGTAGCTAGAACAGTGTTGATAACACACCAGTGTTTTGGCTACTGCTGAGCAGTGCTCCCACAGCATCAAGGCTGTCTCTCCAACATTGCCCCCCCACCAGTAGGCTGGGGGTGGGCAAGATCTTGGGAGGGGACAGATCCAGGACAGCTGACCCAAACTGACCAAAGGGATATTCCATACCATATGACGTCTGCTCAGTATAAAAGCTAGGGGGAGGAGGAGGAAGTGGGGGGCATTCGTTTATTTACGTTTGTCTTCCAGAGCAACCACTACGTGTACCGAAACCCTGCTTCCCGGGAAGTGGCCGAACATCGCCTGCTGATGGGAAGTAGAGAATAAAATCTTTTGTTTTCGTTTGCTTTCACGCGCGACCTTTGCTTCTGCTTTATTAAACTGCCCTTATGTCGCCCTACGAGCCTTTCGTTTTATTTTCTCCCCCTGTCCAGTTGAGGAGGGGGAGTGATAGAGCGGCTTTGGTGGGCACCTGGCATCCGGCCAGGGTCAACGAACTACACTAGTCCATCATAAATAGCTTTGTCTACAACGTTGCTATGAGAGACAGTGCTGAAAGCGTAACTAAATTCAGAATACACAACATCTGCTCCCTCCTCATCCACCAAGACCATCGTCTTCTTGTAGAAGGCTTGAAGTTTGGTTAAGCCTGACTTCCAGTTCACAAACCCATGCTGACTCTTCCCAATCACCTTTTTGTCCTTCATATGTTTGGGAATGGTTTGCAGAACTGTTTGCTCCATCGCCTTTGGAGGAACCTAGATGAGGCTGATAGGCCTGGAGGTCCTCAGATCCTCCCTCTTGACAGTGGGACTGTCCTTTTCTTTCTTGCAGTCCATAGAAACTTCTCCCAATCACTATGACATGTCAAAGACTATTGAGAGCGGCCTCACAGTGACATCAGCCAGCTCTCTCAGCACTCTTAGCTGCACCCTATCAGTTCCCACAGAGTTGTGTCCCTCCGGGTTCTCTAACTATGCCTTGGCATTGTCCTCCTCCGCTGACATAAGTCTTCCTGGCTCTGGATGCTCTCAATGGGGTCAGAGACCTGGGATTCCTGAAAGCCAGTATTGCCTGCAAAGAATGAGTCAAAGAAGATCCCTCCCAGAGCACCTTTGCCTGAATTTCTCCTTCCTCAAGAAGTTCCTCAGTTCCTCAGCCTGAAGGAGGTGATCTCTGAAAATCAAGCAGCTCTCCTAGACTCCTCCTCTGTCCAGGACCATAACCCATGGCATTCTTCCAAGCAGATCCCTGAAGAGCCCAAATTCTGCTCTCCTGAAGTCCAGGGCTCCGGTCCTGCTTTTTGCATTGCTCCCTCCTCTCTGGATCCTGAGCTCAAACACTGCATGATCACCGCAGTCAAGGCTGCCCCTCACCTTCACATCCACCACCAATTCTTCCGCTGATGATCTTTTCATCAGTGCACTCCCAAAAACTGCTCGACTGCTTGTGCCCTGATGTGCTGTCCCACCAGCCAACATTTGGCATGGTTCACGTCCCCCCCAAGGACCAGGGCCAGTGAACGTGAGGCTTCTTCCAGTCGTCTGAAGAAGGCCTTCTCCACCTCTTGTTCCTGATCAGCTGATCTGGAGTAGCCTCCCACCACAATGCCGATCTGCTCTCTAATCCTGACCTGTAGGCTGTCAGCTGGCTCATCGTACGTCCCAAAGCAGAGCTCCATGAATTCCAGCTGCTCTCTCGCAGAAAGGGCAATTCCCCATCCTCGCCTTCCCACCCTGTCTTTCCTAAGCAGCCCGGCTCCATCCACCACAGTACTTCCGTAACCTACCCCACTGCATCTCCATGATCCCATAGCTCTGCAACCAAGCCACAGAGCAAAAACCGGGCCACGCTGGACAGGAGCCCAGGCAACGTGCAATAACCTGCCCGTCACCATACAGCCTCCGAGGTTCCCAGAACAGATCCTCCTGCATGGTCTCAGCCGTTCAACCACATTTCCCTTCACTGCCTTTTACTGCAAGCACGCCAAAGGTCTGTTTCCCGCACCTGCCATTGCGTGACACCAACATCTAGCTAGCGGCTGCTAGAAAGAAATGCTGAGAAGTCTGTATTCTCTGTCAGTCAAGTTTTGGTCCACCCTGCTGCAGAGATGCTCCAGGGTGAGTCTAACACCACAGTAATACACTGCTTCATCCCCTTGCTTTGCTGCCTGGATCTGCAGTCTGAATCTGTTCTGGGAGCTCTCCACTGTCCCCTTAAAGCGATCCTGGAAACCTTCTCCAAAGGCATCACTCCCTCGCCAAATCCAGTCCAGAGTGCCACGTGGCCCCTGCCGGTACCAGAACAGGTAGTAGCTGCTCATACTGTCTCCACTCATGCTGCACTGGAAGGTGACTCCATCTCCCTCTTGCATGGCCACTTCCCTGATGTGTTGCTCCAAGGCCACGTGGCCGGTGACTGCTGCAGAGAGCGAGAACAAGCCATGATCACTCCAAGATTCAGCAAAGGTCAGGGCAACACTGGTGGCGCCATTCTGATAGCACTGGACTAGTGGGAGGACTAAATCCTTCTCTTTGAACCCAGCTGACAAAGATGGGCAGAGAAATAGAGCTGGTACCAGGAATCAGGGTTCACGAGGAGGGAGACACCACATTTCCCTCCCTCCTTTTCCCTGTCAGACAAGGAACTTTTTCTGATTTTCCCACTTAAGGCAAGCAGTTTTTGCACCTGGGGACAAATCCCTTTGTCTTTGCCAAGCTGGGATGGTGACGAACCCACTCTCCTGTCTGCTCTGCAAGATGGGTTGCAGTGCCCCACGAGCAGAGTGTCCAGTCCAAGTGCAAAGCGTTAGGCCCCAAGATATGGCAGCAGCAAGAAGGTGCCCTGCCTGTCCCCACGCTGCAGAGGAGGCAGGCTGGACGGAGGTGCCTGACTCACGGCTAGAAGAAAAGGAGGGCTGTTCCCACTGCACTCCACAGGGATGGGTGGAGAGGTAGAGGCGGGGGACAGGTCAGGCTGCAAGCGGTCAGCACAGCTCCACAGAGCTGTGCAGACCACAGGGGCATGCTCAGTTCCCGGGGGCATCACCCCTTCCTTTCACTTACCTACGATGGGCAATAACCCCCACACACGGCACTCCACGTGGCCAGGCCCGCTCTGTCTCGCCTCTCTCCAGCTTCACTCTGCCTGCAGAACAGTTCTGCCCACGTCTTCCCTGTCTGTGCCTCTGTGACCGTAGTCAGTCCTAGTCCCTCCTAGACGCTCCCTCGGTCTATGACAACAGTGAAGGTGAGAGGCGGGGCTGGAGGAGCAGGAGTTGAAGCTGTTGCTGCACTCCCGGGTCTCTCTCACCCTGCAGGGTGCAACAACAGAGCGCTCGCTCCGCAGGAAAACCTCTGGTGGGCAAAAGGTGACGTGTTGCTCTAGAGCCACCCCTGACCTTCCTCTCAAAAAGGACTGCAGGCTGCTGCTGGGACCTTGGAACTGGCCCTGAGGTGGCAGGTCATCCTCCCACTGGCCCCCTGCCCTTTCCTGCTGCTGAGCTGCTGCTTCCCGGATAGGACCCCCCTGAGCCCAGCTCTGCTTGGATAGGGCACCCCTAGGCAGGCATGCTCCCCACCCTGCTCCCTCCCCTCTGGCCCAGCACCCTCCTCGCTCCCCCGTGCTGACACTTCTCCCGCTGCCTCTTCCCGTCAAAGCCCTCCCAGACCCCCCAGGCAGCAAAGGCAGCAAAGGGCAGGTGAGATCCGAGACATGCTTGCTGCTGAAGCTCTGGGGTACGTGTGCAGGTTCAAGCCACCCAGCTCATCCCCCAAAACTCATATGCACAGGACTCAGCAGGGACCAGGCTGGTGGGGCTCCTCAGCAGAGCAGGGACACTCCCTTCTCTGTGATCCTCCTGCTCAGCAGGAACCCAGAGCTCCCCCTACGACCACAGGATGGGACACCTACTGAGCCCTGACACAGTGTCACCGTCCTGACTGGTAGCACCGTTGCGGGGAGCATTGCCCACTCCACGCTGCCCCTCCACAGTCTGTCTGAATCCTTCCCCTCTCCTCTCTTCTTCTGGGTGCTCCAACATGACCTATTGACGAGAGGATCCAGGGCAGGCGTGGAAGGGGAGTTGCAGAGGGTAGAGGAGCCCACTGAAACTGGAGGCTTGAGGCTGGGAAAAGAAGCAGGGGGATGCAGGGCCAGGGTGGCCTAAGGTGCACTGGGACACTCGGAGCTGCCCCAGCATGGCAGGACATGCCAGGTTCCCTACAGCCTCAAGCCCACGGAGGGCTGGAGTTCTGGCACAGAGCACCCTCCATATCCTCCTTGCTGGGGTTCCTCGCAAAAATCCATGCTGGCTCTCAGCGTACACACATGAGCATAAATGCAAATGGAGCCAACACTAACACCACAACAAAGAGACTATTCATCATGTCCAGGGGAAAAGACGCTCTGCAGCTCAGCTCCTGCTGTTCCACTACTCTGGGGCTCCCTGAACAATATGAGGTGTCAAAACTCAATTCTTCTCTGGCTTTCCATGCTCAAATTTTAGTTCTTCAGTGCTCACTGTGCTTCTTCCTATAAAAGCCTCCTTCCCTGTTGCTTTCTGCCTGTGGGAGAGCCTGAGAAGGAAGGAAGAAGGTTAAGATCATGTTCATGGTTGTGGGTGCGCCTGTGGGAGACGCTGCTACTGCAGCAGCACCTCTGTGCCTGTTTCTGGGAAAAGCCAGCCCACACTAGTCTTGAAAGGGCTTATTGCAGCCAACCACAAAAGACCTGGCTGGATTTAACCCCCCTCCTTCCACTTCTGCCCTGGCCCTGCCTCTGTTTCAAGCACTGTGCCCTTTTCCAGCTCTCTGGTGCTGCAGAAATAGGTGGCCGTGTCTGCAGCTGATGGCAAGAGCACTTCCAGCGACAGCTGGTTCCTGGAGGGGTCTGCAGGGCTGGTGACTCGGGTCTGGAAGGACGAAGCAACGTGCTGGAGTCCCGTGAAAGGATACTGCAACACTCTATGCTGCAGGTCTCTGCCAGGAGTCTGACGGATCCACTCCCAAGCGTAGCTGCTGTCGGTGATGGGTGCACCAGAGATGTGGCAGGTAAGCGTGAGAGACTCCGAGACCTTCCCTACTGCGGGGCCAGAGGCCTCTGTCTGCACCTGAGAAAGGGCACCTGCGACCCCGGGAGACAAGGATGAACATGCCGCGATAGCTCAAGACATGCCCTCTGAATGTCAGAAAACCCTTTTTCAGTGTATGGGTGAGGGAGCACTGGCACAGGTTGTCCAGGAAGCTTGTGGAGTCTCCGTGCTTGGAGATATTCAAAAGATGTCTGGACATAGCCCTGGGCAACAGAACAGGCTCTAGGTGGCCCTGCTGGAGTGGAGGGGTTGGGCCAGATGATCTCTGGAGGTCCCTACCAACCTCAGTCATTAAGTGATTCTGTGAGTAGAGGGGAAGGATCATCGCCTCAATTTATGCAACGCATGAGAGGCAGGAAAGGGTGTGCTAAGTTCCAACTCCTCCTCTGCCCTGTCCTATTAGCAAGGATGGGCAATGACACCGCAGGCAGGCTGTCACACATGGGCAGAACAGCTCCTGCTCACCTCTCCCCAGCTCCTCTCTGCCCACAGATCTGCTCTGCTCAGTTTTCCCACATCAGGTTTCCCCCGTAAGGGCTGGAAGGCATGTCCTATGAGGAGCGGCTAAGGACTTTGGGTTTGTCTAGTTTGGAGAAAAGGAGGCTGAGGGGCGACCTCGTTGCTCTCTGCAGCTTCCTGAGGAGGGGACGTCGAGAGGGAGGTGCTGATCTCTTCTCCCTGGTATCCAGTGATAGGACGCCTGGGAATGGTTCAAAGGTGCGCCAGGGGAGGTTTAGACGGGACCTTAGGAAGCATTTCTTTACTGAGAGGGTGGTCAAACACTGCAACAGGCTTCCTAGAGAGGTGGTCAATGCCCCAAGCCTGTTAGTTTTTAAGAGGCATTTGGGCAAGGCCCTTAATAACATGCCTTAACTTGGTCAGCCCTGAACTGGCCAAGCAGTTGGACTAGATGATCACTGTAGGGCCCTTCCAACTGAAATAGTCTAGGCTATGCTATTCTGTTCTCTTTTCTGGACCACTGACAGCACCCAGCCACGATGAGACCCCCCTCTCTCTGACCCCAGGCACAGTCCACTCACTGACTCACCACTGAGATGGGCTGTGACCCCCATGAACATGCAGGAGGGGACGAAGCTGATGGCGGTCAGGCACGCCCCAAGTGTCTCTCATTGTGGTCCCTGCAGGGTGCAGTAATAGAGCGCACTGTCCCCCAGTTCCAGCCCGGTGATGATCAGCGTCCCGGAGATCTTGTCAGCCTGGCAGGAAAACCTCTTGCGGGCAAAAGGGGCTGTGTGGCTGTAGGAGCCGCCTCGGCCCTTGCTCTGCAGCAAGTACTGCAGCGGTCCACCGGGACGCTGCCGATACCAGGCCACGTAAATATAGGAGGCGTTGGAGCTGTAAGTGCATCGTAAGGTCCCGGTATTCCCTGCTCGCCACCACACTGTAGACCTCGTCGCCTGGATCTCATCACCCTGAGATGCACCTGAAACAAAAGCAAGGCTGTTCCATCACTGCTTTGCTCTCACTGGCACAAGGAAATGGCCCACAAAAGGGTCAATGGAAGCAAGCAGTGGTGTTGCCAGGCAATGGTGCGGCCGAAGCCCAAGGGCTTTGCGTACCCCAGGGAAGAAGGGGGCCAAGGGAAGGCAGAGAGGGCTGCAGGCAGGCAGAGCGGCCAGCCTGGTGGGGTGACAGAAACACATTGAACCACCTCCTCAGAATAAAACACTGCATTTGGGACTCAGGAGATGGAAATTGGCGGTGCCAGGAAAGGAGCTCTTGCAGAAAGGCAAGGACCACCCTGCGGTGCGCAGTGATGGCCACTCTCTTCCTGAGAACAGTCCTGAGCCACCTCAGCACTCGCCGGCTCCAGACCTCGTGCAGCCTGGACCGGGCCCCAGCAGGTTTGTGTTAAAGCTCGGCTGGATTTCCTCTCCGTGCGAACAGCACAGAAGTAGCGGGCAGAGTCCCGGGGTGCAGGGCACGCAGGGACAGAGATGCCTCAGACCGGGAATTGTCCCGGGAGGCTGTGGCTCGACCTTCCACTGACTGCCCGAACCGAATGACTGACGAATCATAGCTGATAACGGACACCCACTCCAGACTGCCACCAGGTGCCTGACGGTACCACCAAAGGTTAAAACTCCCGAAGGTGAAGCCGGATCCGCGGCAGGAGAGGAGCACGTAGTCCCCGGGCGCTCGCAGCCCTCCGCCGGCCGCCTCCAGCCTCAGCTGCGCCCACACCCCTGCGGACGGAGAGCGCAGGCGGCCGGGCAGGGCGCGCCCACGGCCCGAGGACGTTCACCCGCCGCCCCGGCGCCCCCCGCCCCGGCACAGCGACAGCCGCCACCCCCCTCGCTCCCGGCAAAGCCCCGCGCCCGGGGCAATGCCCCGCCTGCCCTCCCGGGGCTGAGCCGCGCCTGCTCCCGACACTTGGGCCCCGACCCGCGGCCCGAGAGCCGCCCTCGCCCTCGCCCTCGCCCTCGCCCTCTCCCGCCCACGCCACCCGCTCCCCGCTTCCCCGCTAAGGAAGGCGAGCGCCAGGCGACAGCGCGCCCGGCGCGGGAGCAGCCGCAGCCCCGGGGCCCCGGGACGGGCAGGGCCGCCCGCGGGCAGCCCCAGCCCCGGGCTCGCTGCCCTCCCCTCCCGGCTCTCACCTGCCGGCCCCGCGGCCAAGGACAAGGCCAGCAGCCACGGCCCCAGCCCGGGCGCCATGATGCCCTGCCGCGCCGGGGACGGCCGGCGCCGAAGAGGAGCCGAGCGGAGCCGCGCTGGGGCCCGCTCCTGCCCGCCCCGCCGCCTCGGCCCCTCGCCGGGGCTGCGCCCACGCCGCTGCCCGCCCCCAACAGACCCGGCCCGGCCCGGCCCGGCCCCCCGGTGCCGCGGCCCCCTCGGGGGAGGGGGAGGAGGAGGAGGAGGAGGAAGAAGAGGAGTTAGGGCGGGGGAGGGACGCGGGGCAGGGGCCTCGGCGCAGGAGGAGCGCGGCGCCCCGGCAGACGAAGGCTCCTGTCCCTTGGCTCCCAGCGCGGCTCCGGCGCTGTCCCGGCTTGTCGCCCTGCCGAGCCCTGCGGAAGGAGGTCGGCGCCCCGGCCAGGCGCAGCTCGGGCCGGCTCCAGCCCCGGCCCCGGCCCCGGCCCGGCCCCGGCCCCGGCCCCGGCGCCAGGGACGGGCTGTCGGCCCGCAGCGTCCCCTCGCAGGACCCTCCCCGTGCCCCGCACCCCCAGCCCGCCCTGGCCTCGCTCCCGGCCCCTGCCCGCGGGGACCAAAACGCACAGAGGGTCGTGCTGCCATCCAGAGGGACCTCGACAGGCTGGAGAAAAGGACTGACGGGACCGTCCTGCAGTTCAACAAGGGCAAGAGCAAAGTCCTGCACCTGGGCGAAAAAACCCCATGCACCAGGGTAGGCTGGGGGACGCTCAGATGGAAAGCACAGTCCAGAAAAGAACCCCAGGGTTCTGGTGGACAACAACTTGACCAGAAATTTGCCCTTGTGGCAAAGAAGGTTAACGGTACCCTGGGCTGCATTAGACAAAGTATTGCCAGCAGGTCAGGGAGGTGATCCTTCCCCTCTAGTCCGCACTGGTGAGGTCACACCTGGAGTACTGGGTCCACTTCTTGGCTCCCCAGTACAGGAGAGGCTTGGGCATACAGGAGAGAGGCCAGTGAAGGCCGAGAAAGTGATAATGGGACTGGAGCACCTCTTGCACGAGGAAAAGCGGAGAGAGCTGGGACTGTTTACCCTGGAGAAGAGAAGGCTCAGGGGGGATCTCACCCATAGATACAGGAAGGGAGGGTGCAGGGAAGGCAGGGCCAAGCTCTTTTCAGTTGTGCTCAGGGACAGGACAAGAGGCAATGTGCACAAACTTTCTGTGGTTTTGTAGGTGATCTGTGCCAGGGCAAAGGGGAAAACTCAAACTCGGACTTTGCTGTTCCCCTGATGACTCCGGAATCAGCTTTTTACAGGAGTGTTGAGGAAAATTTGCTTTTCTCTTTTGGCTACAAGCCTCAAAGCTGGAACGTAAGAGAGAATACGCAAGTGATACAATAGTAGTGTGGGCGGGTAAAAAAGTAGCACACAGAGGAGTCAGGAGAGCTATTCAGCATGGTTATGTTTGCTGTGTTACTGGCGTCTGCCGTATTTATGGTGTGTGGTCTTCTGTTAGCTCTTGTGGTGTGGTGTTCTTCTGTAAAGTTGCAGATATAGCTACATATGCATGTGATGAGGTTGTACAACCACGTACACAAACCCAGAGCCTGGCTTTGGAAGGACGGGGAATAACATGCATCCCCATTTGACCGGTTGACTGGCTGCTTCCTGGAGCCTGAGAGGCCTGCTGCGGGCCACAGCTTGTTGCTGGAGGCAGCGTTCCTGGATAGAGGGCAGGGCAGGGGAGGGGAGGGGAGGGAAGTCAATCACACCCAAAGGCCGCTGCCGGAGGATTGCAGGGGGTACGTGGCAGCACGTTGGCAGCGCGTGAGGTCAGGAGGAAAGAGTAGAGATCTTCCTCCCAGTCAGAAACCCAAGGACGCAAGAGTACTCCCAAAGCATTTCCAGCCCCCAAAGCTGTCTCTTAAAAGCTCGGGCTGGCCATCAGGCCTGATGCTGTCCTTTCAGGCTCCCCAGAAAGGGCATAAGAAAAGGGGAGCAGAAGAGGAGCCAGTTTTGCTCCTAGGGTGGTAGAAGAGTTGAGGCTGTAAGGGACCTCTGGAAAAGGTCTAGTTTAACCCTCCTGCTTGAAGCAGGGTCAACTGGTGTTGAGTAGGTGTACTGGGTGCCGCTGGGATGGAGTTAATTTTCTTCACAGCAGCCTGTATGGGCAGCTGTGATTTTTGTGACCAAAACCGTGTTGGTAACACACTGATGGTTTAGCTATTGCTGAACAGTGCTTATGCAGGGCCTTCTCTGTTTCTCTTGTTGCCCCACCAGCTGTACAGCTGACCATAACCGGCCAAAGGGATATTCCATACCGCATGACGTCATGCGAAGCAATAAAAGCTGGGGGAAAGAAGGTGGGGGAAAGGGGGATATTTGGAGTTATGACATTTGTCTTTCCCAAGTAACCGTTATGCGTGATGAAGGCCTGCTTTCCTGGAAACGGCTAAACATCTGCCCGCGGATGGGAAGTAGAGAATGCATTTATTATTTTGCATGGTTTGTGCGTGCAGCTTTGGCTTTACTTATTAAACTCTCTTTATCCCAACACACAAGTCTTCTCACTTTTACCCTTCCGATTCTGTCTCCCATCCCACTGTGGAGGGAGTAAGTGAGGCGCTGTTTGGGGCTTAGCTGCCATGTCGGGTCAAGCCACCACAGTAGGCTGCTCACAACGTCATCCAGTTCAGTTCTCACTACCTCCAAGAACAGAGACTGCCTGTTCCAGCTGTCACCTCGACAGTAAAAACCCAGTTCTCTCAGGCTCTCCTTCTATGTCAGATGCTCCCTTCGTCATCTTCATGGCCATAGAAACTTCTCCCAATCACTGTGACACATCTTCATGGCCCTTCATTGCATTTGCTCTCGTATGTCCACATCTCGCCCGTGCTGGGGCGCCCAGGACTGGATGCAGTAGTTCACAGGCTCACCAGTGCTGAGTTCAAGACCACCCATTCCAACGATCAAGGAGTCAGGTAGAAATGCTAGGAGGCCTGCATGGATAAAGAAGGCTAGGGAAAATGCGGGACCACTGCTGAAAGGGGTGGATAACTCGGTGACAGGTACTGAATGCCTTATGCACCTCAGTCTTTACTAGCAAGACTGGCCTTCAGCACTCCCACGTCCCAGAGTCCAGGGAGAAAGGCTGGAGCAAGGAAGATGCACCCTTGCACTGTTCGTGTCACTGAGCACTTACCTAGTTCTATTGGGTCTAGCTGAGATGGAGTTCATTTTCCCTACAGCAGCCCTTGCAGTGCTGTGCTCTGTATTGGTAGCTAGAACAGTGTTGATAACACACCAGTGTTTTGGCTACTGCTGAGCAGTGCTCCCACAGCATCAAGGCTGTCTCTCCAACATTGCCCCCCACCAGTAGGCTGGGGGTGGGCAAGATCTTGGGAGGGGACAGATCCAGGACAGCTGACCCAAACTGACCAAAGGGATATTCCATACCATATGACGTCTGCTCAGTATAAAAGCTAGGGGGAGGAGGAGGAAGTGGGGGGCATTCGTTTATTTACGTTTGTCTTCCAGAGCAACCACTACGTGTACCGAAACCCTGCTTCCCGGGAAGTGGCCGAACATCGCCTGCTGATGGGAAGTAGAGAATAAAATCTTTTGTTTTCGTTTGCTTTCACGCGCGACCTTTGCTTCTGCTTTATTAAACTGCCCTTATGTCGCCCTACGAGCCTTTCGTTTTATTTTCTCCCCCTGTCCAGTTGAGGAGGGGGAGTGATAGAGCGGCTTTGGTGGGCACCTGGCATCCGGCCAGGGTCAACCCACTACAGTCCTTTTTTGCGCCCAACGTGGGGCAAGACAACGGCAGTTTTGTATTAAGCGTGCTATAGCTATAGTAGTTATTAAGTGGCAAGCTCCTGTGTGGGTCACGGAGTTTGTTGGCTGCACTGCTTATCTCCTTATTTTGCTGAGCTTGGGAACATGTTAATAGAAATAATGGCTCTGTGCTTTGCCCTGGCATTGACGGCCTTGCTGTGCTGGGGGAGCTATTTTGTGGGAAGGATGAAGGAACTTGGGAACTTGCTGGTACAAACAATGGCTATGTGCTTTGTCCTGGCATTGATGGCCTTGCTGTGCTGCGGTAGCTCTTGGGCCTGTCCGGACAGGACCAGTTGTGCAAAATGTACTCTACATTGCAGCTGGGGAGCATGGTCTCACCTGGAGCCTCTGGCAGAAAACATCAGGAGAAACCCAAGGTCGACCATTAGGGTTTTGGAGCCGGGGTATCGAGGATCAGAAGCCCACTACACCCCAACTGAAAAAGAGATACTAGCAGCATATGACGGGGTTCGAGCCGCTTCAGAAGTTGTTGGTACAGAAGCATATCTCGTCTTGGCACCACGATTGCCTGTGCTACACTGGATGTTCAAAGGAAACATCCCCTCTACACACCATGCAACCAGCGCTACATGGAGTAAGTGGGTAGTGTTAATCACGCAACGAGCTCGACTGGGGAAACCCAACCACCCAGGAATCCTGGAAGAGATCATGGACTGGCCAGAAGGCAGAGATTTTGGAGCATTGCCTGAAGATGTGGCTCGTGCCCAAGAGACACCACCATATAATGAGTTATCAGAAGATGAAAGGCGTTATGCTTTGTTTACTGATGGATCCTGTCGTGTGGTAGGAAACCATCGGAAATGGAAAGCTGCTGTGTGGAGTCCCACACGACAAGTTGTTGAGGCCACTGGAGGAGAAGGTGAGTCAAGTCAGTTTGCAGAAGTGAAAGCCATCCAGCTAGCCCTAGAGATTGCTGAACGAGAAAAGTGGCCAGTACTCTATCTCTATACTGACTCCTGGATGGTGGCTAATGCCCTATGGGGGTGGCTGCAGCAGTGGAAGAAGACCAATTGGCAGCGCAGGGGTAAAACCATCTGGGCTGCTGCATCATGGCAGGACATTGCTGCCCGGGTAGAAAACATGGCTCTAAAGGTACGTCATGTAGATGCTCACATGCCCAAAAGCCACGCCACTGAAGAACATCAAAACAATGAACAGGTAGACAAGGCTGCCAAAATTGAAGTATCTCAGGTGGACCTGGACTGGGAGCGTAAGGGTGAGCTATTTGTAGCTCAATGGGCCCACAAAACATCGGGACATCTAGGGAGAGATGCAACATACAGATGGGCTCGTGATCGAGGGGTGGACCTGACCATGGAGGCCATCACACAGGTCACTCATGAATGTGAAACGTGCTGCAATCAAGCGAGCCACACGAGTAAAATCTCCCTGGAACAGAGGGCGGTGGCTGGGTTTTCAATATGGCGAGGCCTGGCAAATTGACTATATTGGACCACTGCCACGAACATGCCAAGGCAAGCGCTACATACTCACCGTGGTGGAAGCAACTACTGGCCGGCTAGAAACATACACTGTAAACCATGCCGCTGCCCGAAACACCATCTTAGGCCTCGAAAGGCAAATTTTGTGGTGACATGGTACTCTGGAAAGAATTGAATCAGATAATGGGACTCATTTCTGGAATAACCTCATAAACTCCTGGGCAAAGAAACACGGCATTGAGTGGGTGTATCACATCCCCTATCACCCACAAGCCTCTGGAAAGATTGAGAGGTATAATGGACTGTTAAAGACTATGTTGAGAGCATTGGGCAATGGGGCATGGAAGCACTGGGATACAAATTTAGCAGAAGCCACTTGGCTAGTTAACACCAGAGGGTCTGCTAACCGTCCTGGTCCTGCCCAAACAAAACCCCTACATACTGTGGGAGGAGATAAGGTCCCCATAGTGCACATGGGAAGTGGCTGGGAAGGCGGTATGGATTGCTCCTCCCATGGGAAAAGGCAAACCCATTCGTGGGATTGTCTTTGCTCAAGGACCTGGGTATACTTGGTGGGTAATGCGGAAGGATGGGGAGACCCGGTGTGTGCCTCAAGGAGATTTAACCTTGGGGGAAAAATAATCTGTGATGTGAGTTGTATGTTGTAGGAAGTAATGCAGCAGGAATGACCTGAACTGACGAAGAGCGAGTTTCACAAGGAACAAGACGAGTGCAACGATGACTGAAACCAAGCCAGTGTTGGTGCTCAATAATCAAACATACTGCTTCTCCTGTCCTGAACATCCATCTTGACAGACGGGGCCCAAGTCACAGCCTGTTTGTGAACATCTGGAGGAGTGCAAGAAGCCCATGGAATGGGAGAGTAATATCTCTCTGTTAAAAGACAGAAGATAGTAGTTACTGAGAATGTGTAAATCTGTATGTTGGGTATAAAGATGGTTTAAGTCCTAAGTGTTGGTAAGAAGGGATTTCAGTAATGAGAATTAAATACGATGGGATGGTTAGAAGATATATGTATACGTACGTGTGTATTAAATTATGTGGGACCTGAGCATGAAGCAAATGGTATGGAATAAGGGGTGGAGATTGTATTGGGTCTAGCTGAGATGGAGTTCATTTTCCCTACAGCAGCCCTCGTAGTGCTGTGGTCTGTATTGGTAGCTAGAACAGTGTTGATAACACACCAGTGTTTTGGCTACTGCTGAGCAGTGCTCCCACAGCATCAAGGCTGTCTCTCCAACATTGCCCCCCACCAGTAGGCTGGGGGTGGGCAAGATCTTGGGAGGGGACAGATCCAGGACAGCTGACCCAAACTGACCAAAGGGATATTCCATACCATATGACGTCTGCTCAGTATAAAAGCTAGGGGGAGGAGGAGGAAGTGGGGGGCATTCGTTTATTTACGTTTGTCTTCCAGAGCAACCACTACGTGTACCGAAACCCTGCTTCCCGGGAAGTGGCCGAACATCGCCTGCTGATGGGAAGTAGAGAATAAAATCTTTTGTTTTCGTTTGCTTTCACGCGCGACCTTTGCTTCTGCTTTATTAAACTGCCCTTATGTCGCCCTACGAGCCTTTCGTTTTATTTTCTCCCCCTGTCCAGTTGAGGAGGGGGAGTGATAGAGCGGCTTTGGTGGGCACCTGGCATCCGGCCAGGGTCAACGAACTACACTAGTCCATCATAAATAGCTTTGTCTACAACGTTGCTATGAGAGACAGTGCTGAAAGCGTAACTAAATTCAGAATACACAACATCTGCTCCCTCCTCATCCACCAAGACCATCGTCTTCTTGTAGAAGGCTTGAAGTTTGGTTAAGCCTGACTTCCAGTTCACAAACCCATGCTGACTCTTCCCAATCACCTTTTTGTCCTTCATATGTTTGGGAATGGTTTGCAGAACTGTTTGCTCCATCGCCTTTGGAGGAACCTAGATGAGGCTGATAGGCCTGGAGGTCCTCAGATCCTCCCTCTTGACAGTGGGACTGTCCTTTTCTTTCTTGCAGTCCATAGAAACTTCTCCCAATCACTATGACATGTCAAAGACTATTGAGAGCGGCCTCACAGTGACATCAGCCAGCTCTCTCAGCACTCTTAGCTGCACCCTATCAGTTCCCACAGAGTTGTGTCCCTCCGGGTTCTCTAACTATGCCTTGGCATTGTCCTCCTCCGCTGACATAAGTCTTCCTGGCTCTGGATGCTCTCAATGGGGTCAGAGACCTGGGATTCCTGAAAGCCAGTATTGCCTGCAAAGAATGAGTCAAAGAAGATCCCTCCCAGAGCACCTTTGCCTGAATTTCTCCTTCCTCAAGAAGTTCCTCAGTTCCTCAGCCTGAAGGAGGTGATCTCTGAAAATCAAGCAGCTCTCCTAGACTCCTCCTCTGTCCAGGACCATAACCCATGGCATTCTTCCAAGCAGATCCCTGAAGAGCCCAAATTCTGCTCTCCTGAAGTCCAGGGCTCCGGTCCTGCTTTTTGCATTGCTCCCTCCTCTCTGGATCCTGAGCTCAAACACTGCATGATCACCGCAGTCAAGGCTGCCCCTCACCTTCACATCCACCACCAATTCTTCCGCTGATGATCTTTTCATCAGTGCACTCCCAAAAACTGCTCGACTGCTTGTGCCCTGATGTGCTGTCCCACCAGCCAACATTTGGCATGGTTCACGTCCCCCCCAAGGACCAGGGCCAGTGAACGTGAGGCTTCTTCCAGTCGTCTGAAGAAGGCCTTCTCCACCTCTTGTTCCTGATCAGCTGATCTGGAGTAGCCTCCCACCACAATGCCGATCTGCTCTCTAATCCTGACCTGTAGGCTGTCAGCTGGCTCATCGTACGTCCCAAAGCAGAGCTCCATGAATTCCAGCTGCTCTCTCGCAGAAAGGGCAATTCCCCATCCTCGCCTTCCCACCCTGTCTTTCCTAAGCAGCCCGGCTCCATCCACCACAGTACTTCCGTAACCTACCCCACTGCATCTCCATGATCCCATAGCTCTGCAACCAAGCCACAGAGCAAAAACCGGGCCACGCTGGACAGGAGCCCAGGCAACGTGCAATAACCTGCCCGTCACCATACAGCCTCCGAGGTTCCCAGAACAGATCCTCCTGCACGGTCTCAGCCGTTCAACCACATTTCCCTTCACTGCCTTTTACTGCAAGCACGCCAAAGGTCTGTTTCCCGCACCTGCCATTGCGTGACACCAACATCTAGCTAGCGGCTGCTAGAAAGAAATGCTGAGAAGTCTGTATTCTCTGTCAGTCAAGTTTTGGTCCACTCTGCTGCAGAGATGCTCCAGGGTGAGTCTAACACCACAGTAATACACTGCTTCATCCCCTTGCTTTGCTGCCTGGATCTGCAGTCTGAATCTGTTCTGGGAGCTCTCCACTGTCCCCTTAAAGCGATCCTGGAAACCTTCTCCAAAGGCATCACTCCCTCGCCAAATCCAGTCCAGAGTGCCATGTGGCCCCTGCCGGTACCAGAACAGGTAGTAGCTGCTCATACTGTCTCCACTCATGCTGCACTGGAAGGTGGCTCCATCTCCCCCTTGCACGGCCACTTCCCTGATGTGTTGCTCCAAGGCCACGTGGCCAGTGACTGCTGCAGAGAGCGAGAACAAGCCATGATCACTCCAAGATTCAGCAAAGGTCAGGGCAACACTGGTGGCGGCATTCTGATAGCACTGGACTAGTGGGAGGACTAAATCCTTCTCTTTGAACCCAGCTGACAAAGATGGGCAGAGAAATAGAGCTGGTACCAGGAATCAGGGTTCACGAGGAGGGAGACACCACATTTCCCTCCCTCCTTTTCCCTGTCAGACAAGGAACTTTTTCTGATTTTCCCACTTACGGCAAGCAGTTTTTGCACCTGGGGACAAATCCCTTTGTCTTTGCCAAGCTGGGATGGTGACGAACCCACTCTCCTGTCTGCTCTGCAAGACAGGGCCCAGTCTCCTGTCCCTGAAACTGCTCTGCGAGCACACAGGACCTCTCACAGGCACGTGGGGCTTGGGCCCTACGCTGCCACCCTCAACCCGGTCTTTGCAAGATGGGTTGCAGTGCCCCACGAGCAGAGTGTCCAGTCCAAGTGCAAAGCGTTAGGCCCCAAGATATGGCAGCAGCAAGTAGGTGCCCTGCCTGTCCCCACGCTGCAGAGGAGGCAGGCTGGACGGAGGTGCCTGACTCACGGCTAGAAGAGAAGGAGGGCTGTTCCCACCGCACTCCACAGGGATGGGTGGAGAGGTAGAGGCAGGGGAGAGGTCAGGCTGCAAGCGGTCAGCACAGCTCCACAGAGCTGTGCAGACCACAGGGGCATGCTCAGTTCCCGGGGGGCATCACCCCTTCCTTTCACTTACCTACGATGGGCAATAACCCCACACACACGGCACTCCACGTGGCCAGGCCTGCTCTGTCTCGCCTCTCTCCAGCTTCACTCTGCCTGCAGAACAGTTCTGCCCACGTCTTCCCTGTCTGTGCCTCTGTGACCGTAGTCAGTCCTAGTCCCTCCTAGACGCTCCCTCGGTCTATGACAACAGTGAAGGTGAGAGGCGGGGCTGGAGGAGCAGGAGTTGAAGCTGTTGCTGCACTCCCGGGTCTCTCTCACCCTGCAGGGTGCAACAACAGAGCGCTCGCTCCGCAGGAAAACCTCTGGTGGGCAAAAGGTGACGTGTTGCTCTAGAGCCACCCCTGACCTTCCTCTCAAAAAGGACTGCAGGCTGCTGCTGGGACCTTGGAACTGACCCTGAGGGTGGCAGGTCATCCTCCCACTGGCCCCCTGCCCTTTCCTGCTGCTGAGCTGCTGCTCCCGGATAGGACCCCCCTGAGCCCAGCTCTGCTTGGATAGGGCACCCCTAGGCAGGCATGCTCCCCACCCTGCTCCCTCCCCTCTGGCCCAGCACCCTCCTCGCTCCCCCGTGCTGACACTTCTCCCGCTGCCTCTTCCCGTCAAAGCCCTCCCAGACCCCCAGGCAGCAAAGGCAGCAAAGGGCAGGTGAGATCCGAGACATGCTTGCTGCTGAAGCTCTGGGGTACGTGTGCAGGTTCAAGCCACCCAGCTCATCCCCCAAAACTCATATGCACAGGACTCAGCAGGGACCAGGCTGGTGGGGCTCCTCAGCAGAGCAGGGACACTCCCTTCTCTGTGATCCTCCTGCTCAGCAGGAACCCAGAGCTCCCCCTACGACCACAGGATGGGACACCTACTGAGCCCTGACACAGTGTCACCGTCCTGACTGGTAGCACCATTGTCATCATCCTGACTGGTAGCACCATTGCGGGGAGCATTGCCCACTCCACACTGCCCCTCCACAGTCTGTCTGAATCCTTCCCCTCTCCTCTCTTCTTCTGGGTGCTCCAACATGACCTATTGACGAGAGGATCCAGGGCAGGCGTGGCAAGGGGAGTTGCAGAGGGTAGAGGAGCCCACTGAAACTGGAGGCTTGACGCTGGGAAAAGAAGCAGGGGGATGCAGGGCCAGGGTGGCCTAAGGTGCACTGGGACACTCGGAGCTGCCCCAGCATGGCAGGACATGCCAGGTTCCCTACAGCCTCAAGCCCACGGAGGGCTGGAGTTCTGGCACAGAGCACCCGCCATAGCCTCCTTGCTGGGGTTCCTTGCAAAAATCCATGCTGGCTCTCAGCGTACACACATGAGCACAAATGCAAATGGAGCCAACACTAACACCACAACAAAGAGACTATTCATCATGTCCAGGGGAAAAGACGCTCTGCAGCTCAGCTCCTGCTGTTCCACTACTCTGGGGCTCCCTGAACAATATGAGGTGTCAAAACTCAATTCTTCTCTGGCTTTCCATGCTCAGATTTTAGTTCTTCAGTGCTCACTGTGCTTCTTCCTATAAAAGCCTCCTTCCCTGTTGCTTTCTGCCTGTGGGAGAGCCTGAGAAGGAAGGAAGAAGGTTAAGATCATGTTCATGGTTGTGGGTGTGCTTGTGGGAGACGCTGCTGCTGCAGCAGCAGCTCTGTGCCTGTTTCTGGGAAAAGCCAGCCCACACTAGTCTTGAAAGGACTTATTGCAGCCAACCACAAAAGACCTGGCTGGATTTAACCCCCCTCCTTCCACTTCTGCCCTGGCCCTGCCTCTGTTTCAAGCACTGTGCCCTTTTCCAGCTCTCTGGTGCTGCAGAAATAGGTGGCCGTGTCTGCAGCTGATGGCGAGAGCACTTCCAGCGACAGCTGGTTCCTGGAGGGGTCTGCAGGGCTGGTGACTCGGGTCTGGAAGGACGAAGCAACGTGCTGGAGTCCCGTGAAAGGATACTGCAACACTCTATGCTGCAGGTCTCTGCCAGCAGTCTGACGGATCCAGTCCCAAGCGTAGCTGCTGTCGGTGATGGGTGCACCAGAGACGTGGCAGGTAAGCGTGAGAGACTCCGAGACCTTCCCTACCGCGGGGCCAGAGGCCTCTGTCTGCACCTGAGAAAGGGCACCTGCGACCCCGGGAGACAAGGATGAACATGCCGCGATAGCTCAAGACATGCCCTCTGAATGTCAGAAAACCCTTTTTCAGTGTATGAGCACTGGCACAGGTTGTCCAGGAAGCTTGTGGAGTCTCCGTGCTTGGAGATATTCAAAAGATGTCTGGACATAGCCCTGGGCAACAGAACAGGCTCTAGGTGGCCCTGCTGGAGTGGAGGGGTTGGGCCAGATGACCTCTGGAGGTCCCTACCAACCTCAGTCATTAAGTGATTCTGTGAGTAGAGGGGAAGGATCATCGCCTCAATTTATGCAACGCATGAGAGGCAGGAAAGGGTGTGCTAAGTTCCAACTCCTCCTCTGCCCCTGTCCTATTAGCAAGGATGGGCAATGACACCGCAGGCAGGCTGTCACACATGGGCAGAACAGCTCCTGCTCACCTCTCCCCAGCTCCTCTCTGCCCACAGATCTGCTCTGCTCAGTTTTCCCACATCAGGTTTCCCCCCGTAAGGGCTGGAAGGCATGTCCTATGAGGAGCGGCTAAGGACTTTGGGTTTGTCTAGTTTGGAGAAAAGGAGGCTGAGGGGCGACCTCGTTGCTCTCTGCAGCTTCCTGAGGAGGGGACGTCGAGAGGGAGGTGCTGATCTCTTCTCCCTGGTATCCAGTGATAGGACGCATGGGAATGGTTCAAAGGTGCGCCAGGGGAGGTTTAGACGGGACCTTAGGAAGCATTTCTTTACTGAGAGGGTGGTCAAACACTGCAACAGGCTTCCTAGAGAGGTGGTCAATGCCCCAAGCCTGTTAGTTTTTAAGAGGCATTTGGGCAAGGCCCTTAATAACATGCCTTAACTTGGTCAGCCCTGAACTGGCCAAGCAGTTGGACTAGATGATCACTGTAGGGCCCTTCCAACTGAAATAGTCTAGGCTATGCTATTCTGTTCTCTTTTCTGGACCACTGACAGCACCCAGCCACGATGAGACCCCCCTCTCTCTGACCCCAGGCACAGTCCACTCACTGACTCACCACTGAGATGGGCTGTGACCCCCATGAACATGCAGGAGGGGACAAAGCTGATGGCGGTCAGGCACGCCCCAAGTGTCTCTCACTGTGGTCCCTGCAGGGTGCAGTAATAGAGCGCACTGTCCCCCAGTTCCAGCCCGGTGATGATCAGTGTCCCGGAGCTCTTGTCGGCCTGGCAGGAAAACCTCTTGCGGGCAAAAGGGGCTGTGTGGCTGTAGGAGCCGCCTCGGCCCTTGCTCTGCAGCAAGTACTGCAGCGGTCCACCGGGACGCTGCCGATACCAGGCCACGTAAATATAGGAGGCGTTGGAGCTGTAAGTGCATCGTAAGGTCCCGGTATTCCCTGCTCGCCACCACACTGTAGACCTCGTCGCCTGGATCTCATCACCCTGAGATGCACCTGAAACAAAAGCAAGGCTGTTCCATCACTGCTTTGCTCTCACTGGCACAAGGAAATGGCCCACAAAAGGGTCAATGGAAGCAAGCAGTGGTGTTGCCAGGCAATGGTGCGGCCAAAGCCCAAGGGCTTTGCGTACCCCAGGGAAGAAGGGGGCCAAGGGAAGGCAGAGAGGGGCTGCAGGCAGGCAGAGCGGCCAGCCTGGTTGGGTGACAGAAACACATTGAACCACCTCCTCAGAATAAAACACTGCATTTGGGACTCAGGAGATGGAAATTGGCAGTGCCAGGAAAGGAGCTCTTGCAGAAAGGCCAGGACCACCCCGCGGTGCGCAGTGATGGCCACTCTCTTCCTGAGAACAGTCCTGAGCCACCTCAGCACTCGCCGGCTCCAGACCTCGTGCAGCCTGGACCGGGCCCCAGCAGGTTTGTGTTAAAGCTCGGCTGGATTTCCTCTCTCCGTGCGAACAGCACAGAAGTAGCGGGCAGAGTCCCGGGGGTGCAGGGCACGCAGGGACAGAGATGCCTCAGACCGGGAATTGTCCCGGGACACCGTGGCTCGACCCTCCACTGACTGCCCGAATCGAATGACTGACGAATCATATGTGATAAAGGACACCCACTCCAGACTGCCACCGGGTGCCTGACGGTACCACAGAATGTGATAATCCCCGAAGGTGAAGCCGGATCCGCGGCAGGAGAGGAGCACGTAGTCCCCGGGCGCTCGCAGCCCTCCGCCGGCCGCCTCCAGCCTCAGCTGCGCCCACACCCCTGCGGACGGAGAGCGCAGGCGGCCGGGCAGGGCGCGCCCACGGCCCGAGGACGTTCACCCGCCGCCCCGGCGCCCCCCGCCCCGGCACAGCGACAGCCGCCACCCCCCTCGCTCCCGGCAAAGCCCCGCGCCCGGGGCAATGCCCCGCCTGCCCTCCTCGGGGCTGAGCCGCGCCTGCTCCCGACACTTGGGCCCCGACCCGCGGCCCGAGAGCCGCCCTCGCCCTCGCCCTCGCCCTCTCCCGCCCACGCCACCCGCTCCCCGCTTCCCCGCTAAGGAAGGCGAGCGCCAGGCGGCAGCGCGCCCGGCGCGGGAGCAGCCGCAGCCCCGGGGCCCGGGACGGGCAGGGCCGCCCGCGGGCAGCCCCAGCCCCGGGCCCAGCCCCGGGCTCGCTGCCCTCCCCGCCCGGCTCTCACCTGCCGGCCCCGCGGCCAAGGACAAGGCCAGCAGCCACGGCCCCAGCCCGGGCGCCATCGTGCCCTGCCGCGCCGGGGACGGCCGGCGCCGAAGAGGAGCCGAGCGGAGCCGCGCTGGGGCCCGCTCCTGCCCGCCCCGCCGCCTCGGCCCCTCGCCGGGGCTGCGCCCACGCCGCTGCCCGCCCCAACAGACCCGGCCCGGCCCGGCCCGGCCCGGCCCCCCGGTGCCGCGGCCCCCTCGGGGGAGGAGGGGAGGGGGAGGGGGAGGGGGAGGAGGAGGGGGAGGGGGGGGAGGGGGAGGAGGAGGAGGAGGGGGGGGAGGAGGAGGAGGAGGAGGAGGAGGAGTTAGGGCGGGGGAGGGACGCGGGGCAGGGGCCTCGGCGCAGGAGGAGCGCGGCGCCCCGGCAGACGAAGGCTCCTGTCCCTTGGCTCCCAGCGCGGCTCCGGCGCTGTCCCGGCTTGTCGCCCTGCCGAGCCCTGCGGAAGGGGGTCGGCGCCCCGGCCAGGCGCAGCTCGGGCCGGCTCCAGCCCCGGCCCCGGCCCCGGCCTCGGCGCCAGGGACGGGCTGTCGGCCCGCAGCGTCCCCTCGCAGGACCCTCCCCGTGCCCCGCACCCCCAGCCCGCCCTGGCCTCGCTCCCGGCCCCTGCCCGCGGGGACCAAAACGCACAGAGGGTCGTGCTGCCATCCAGAGGGACCTCGACAGGCTGGAGAAAAGGACTGACGGGACCGTCCTGCAGTTCAACAAGGGCAAGAGCAAAGTCCTGCACCTGGGCGGAAAAAAACCCATGCACCACCGGTCTCCTCGGTTGGATCTTGTCACCCTGAAACGTGCCTGAAAACCAGCAGGGCCGTTCAACCAGCACATCGCTGCAACCGGCTCATTGCAACAAGCCAAATGAAATGGTGGAAACGGGAAACATTGGCACAAAAACCCAAGTGCTTTGGATGCATGTAGTAGTCCTAACAAGAAGACTATTTTCCAGGGATGACTTGGTAATCCATGTACTAAATTGACCTGAGAGGGCACAGGCTTATATTGGGTTGCACACAGCTCAGGACAATCTGCAAAGCGCTGTGCTGCACGTTTCCCCGTCGCAGGATGAAGTGAGCTGGCAAATCGTAGTGGAAGAGCCCGGTGTTGCCTCCCACATCATATCAGCCCCAATGCATATTCTTATCTTACACCACAGCTCCAGGTGCTGGGCAACTGTTATGTTCCCGCATTAGCTAGCTAATCGAATTGTTGTTGTGTTTCACCTCTTGCTCAGCCTAGAAGGAGAGCCTGAAACTGGACATGGAAGAAGGATGAGACACTTCTGTGTCATTGCTCAGGACAGAGATACCTGAATGACGACATACAGTAGGAACATGTTTTTCTAGATCCTGGTTAAATTTGGATACACTTAGGCATGCGGGGAAGTCCACGTAGTCCCCAGCGTCAGAGCATTCGTATGCCATCTGTAGTGCCTGATCGTGCTATGTCTGCCTTGCTCACATGGAAAAGTCCTGAAAAGGAAATGAATATCAGCTCTGTTGGGATTGCATTGTAGGTGCCCATTATTCCTCATATACTCCAAACAGTTAAGAATTACAGCTAGCAATTCACTCAGAGTGTGTGAAACATAGCATGAAGTGAGAGGTGTCTGGAGTGCTGCGACTGGGAGGGGCAGTCCAAGACCACCTGAACAGTCAAGCTCTGAAAGCCCGCTCACAAGTGGTCAGTCTGCTGGTGGCAAAGCAAATCCACACATTGGCATCTGCAGCACTCAGACTGCAAACAGCTGCCTTAGCAGCATCAGGCAGCACGTATACCAGAGAATACTGGGCTGGCAGGGGCGCATGCCAGAGCAGGTGGCCTAAATAAGAGTACACAGCCTCCTTGTGTCAAAGTATGCAACTGGCTGCTATGAAACAAGAATGGCCAAGTTGTGAAAGTCATCACTGGCCAGTCTCTCCAGGATTTGGAAAATGCTGGCCACATCTGTAGGCCAAGCCCTTCTAAGCCAAGTCTTTCCGCCAACACAACTGCAATACTGGAAGTCCAAGGGACTGGTAAGCCTCTGTGGACACACAGTATGGGTGAGCATTGTCCTGCAGGTGACATTGGCATGAAGTCTTTGGACACATGCATTGATTATTCCATGGCTAGACCCTTCTACATCTGCTCATACTGTCCCATTAGACATTCAAGGATGTCAGCAACGGGCTGTGGCTAAATGCTGTCAAAATGGTGCCACAGAAGACCCACGTGCATCCTGAGCCGATCAGCAGACATGCACCTTGAAAGCCCCACAGGACGAAGTAACATCCTGTGTTATGAACTGACCCCAACTGCCCTTCCTCATCTCTCTGTGCTGCTTGGGGCGAGGAGGAGGTAGAAAAGTTGGGAATGAAAGAGTGAAGTTGAGCCCGGGAAGAAGCAGGAATGGGGGGAAGATTTCTTATTTTTGTTGTTGTTTCTCATTATCCTAATCTGTTTTTCATTGGAAATACATTAATTTCCCCCAAGTCTGTTTTGCCTGATGGGTAAGCGATCTACCTGTCTTTATTTTGACACATGCGTTTTTATTCTGATTCTCTCCTCTGACTCATTGAGGAAGGGGAGTGAGAGAGTCGCTTGGTAAGCATCTGGCAGCCACCCAAGGTTAACTCAACACAGTGGGAAAGGCGGCTAATGATACCCTGGGTGGCACCAGGAGGAGTGTTGCCAGCAGGTTGAGGGAGGTGATCCTTCCCACCTATTCAGCACTGGTGAGGCCACACCTGGAGTACTGGGACCAGTTCTGGGCTCCACAGTACAGGAAAGAGATGGACATACGAAGAGGATCCAAAGGACCATTAAGATGCTTAAGCGACTACAGCATGTCTGCTATGCTGAACGGCTGAGAGAGCTGGGACAATTTACCCTAGAGAAGAGGTCTCGGAGGGATCTCATCAATGTACAGAAATGCCTGAAGAGAGGGTGCAAAGAAGATGGAGCCAGGGTCTTCTCAGTGGCGCCCAGTGACAAGACAAGAGGCAATGGCAACAAACTGAAACACAGGAGGCTCTGTTTGAACATCAGGACACAGGTTTTCACTGTGAGGCTACTAAGCACTAGCACAGCCTGCCCAGGCAACTTGTGGCGTCTCCAGGCTTGGAGATATTCAAAAGATGTCTGGACATGGCCCTGGGCAACTGGCTCTAGGTGGCCCTGCTTGAAGCAGGGGGGTTGCACCAGATGACCTACAGAGGTCCCTTCCAACCTCAACTGTTCTGTGAAAACAGGGGTGCAAGGGCATGCTAAGTTCTCCTTTGTGTCACCCTCCAACTCCTCCACTGCACCTGTCCACTCTAGCTGGGACAGGCAATGATCCTGTGCACACGGGATCCCACATGGCCAGAGCAGCTCCTGCTCACCTCTCACCAGCTCCTCTCTACCCCAGACGCTTTTTTCTCTGATTTCCCTCATCTCCGGGCGTGACACCACCCGGCCATGACCAGTCCCCACTCTGTGCCCCAGGCACTGTCTCAGCACCGAGATGGGCTGTGACACCCACGTATTGGGTGTCCATTGCAAAGATTTGGTAGCAGGGGACGGCAGTGGTGGCCTCTGTGGGGAGAGGTCATGGACTGCCTCGTGTCCAACACAGCCTGTTCCAGCCAGCTCAGCATCATGCCTGTCGCAGGGCAAAGCTGAGCTCATCAGTGAAGCTGGTGGTGCCTATGGGACAACATAGTTAAGAGAGGTCAAAACAGTGTTCAGCAGTGAGAAGCGAGGAAAGAAAGTGTGAGAAACAACCCTGTAGACACCAAGGTCAGTGAAGAAGGAGGGGGAGGAGGTGCTACAGGTGCCACAGCAGAGATTGCCCTGCAGCCTGTGGAAGAGACCATGGTGGAGCAGGTATTTCCCTGTGGCCTGTGCAGGATCTCATGGTAGAGCACGTGAATATGCCCTGACAGGAACTGGGGACTGTGGAGAGCCCACGCTGGAGCAGGTTTATCCTGAAGGCCAGCAGTTCTTGGGAAGGAAGCACCATGGAACTGTTCATGAAAGACTGCAGACCATGGGAGGGAGGAAGGAAGAGTAGAGATGAAGTGTTATGAATTGACCCCCACACCCCATTCCCCATCGCCCCTGCAGCACTGGGGGAGAGGAGGTAGAGGAGTATGGAATGAAGGAGTGAAGCTCAGCCTGGGAATAAGGTGTTTATAGTTTTTATTTTTCTGTCTCACCATGCTACTCTATTTTAATTGGCAATAAATTAAAATTCCTGCGCTGCGCAGGAAAGGCCAGGAACACCTGCAGCGCACAGTGATGGCACCTCACTCAGTGGGAACAACCCTGAGCCCTCCCCCCAGCACTCTCCTGCCCCGCAGCTCTCACACCCTGGACCGGGCCCCAGCAGGTTTGTGTTAAAGCTCGGCTGGATTTCCTCTCTCCGTGCGAACAGCACAGAAGTAGCGGGCAGAGTCCCGGGGGTGCAGGGCACGCAGGGACAGAGATGCCTCAGACCGGGAATTGTCCCGGGAGGCTGTGGCTCGACCCTCCACTGCGGGACCGAATCGAATGACTGACGAATCATAGCTGATAATGGACACCCACTCCAGACTGCCACCGGGTGCCTGACGGTACCACAGAATGTGATAATCCCCGAAGTCGAAGCCGGATCCGCGGCAGGAGAGGAGCACGTAGTCCCCGGGCGCTCGCAGCCCTCCGCCGGCCGCCTCCAGCCTCAGCTGCGCCCACACCCCTGCGGACGGAGAGCGCAGGCGGCCGGGCAGGGCGCGCCCACGGCCCGAGGACGTTCACCCGCCGCCCCGGCGCCCCCCGCCCCGGCACAGCGACAGCCGCCACCCCCCTCGCTCCCGGCAAAGCCCCGCGCCCGGGGCAATGCCCCGCCTGCCCTCCCGGGGCTGAGCCGCGCCTGCTCCCGACACTTGGGCCCCGACCCGCGGCCCGAGAGCCGCCCTCGCCCTCGCCCTCGCCCTCTCCCGCCCACGCCACCCGCTCCCCGCTTCCCCGCTAAGGAAGGCGAGCGCCAGGCGGCAGCGCGCCCGGCGCGGGAGCAGCCGCAGCCCCGGGGCCCCGGGACGGGCAGGGCCGCCCGCGGGCAGCCCCAGCCCCGGGCCCAGCCCCGGGCTCGCTGCCCTCCCCGCCCGGCTCTCACCTGCCGGCCCCGCGGCCAAGGACAAGGCCAGCAGCCACGGCCCCAGCCCGGGCGCCATGATGCCCTGCCGCGCCGGGGACGGCCGGCGCCGAAGAGGAGCCGAGCGGAGCCGCGCTGGGGCCCGCTCCTGCCCGCCCCGCCGCCTCGGCCCCTCGCCGGGGCTGCGCCCACGCCGCTGCCCGCCCCCAACAGACCCGGCCCGGCCCGGCCCGGCCCGGCCCCCGGTGCCGCGGCCCCCTCGGGGGGGAGGAGGAGTAGGAGGAGGAGGAGGAGGAGGAAGAGGAGTTAGGGCGGGGGAGGGACGCGGGGCAGGGGCCTCGGCGCAGGAGGAGCGCGGCGCCCCGGCAGACGAAGGCTCCTGTCCCTTGGCTCCCAGCGCGGCTCCGGCGCTGTCCCGGCTTGTCGCCCTGCCGAGCCCTGCGGAAGGGGGTCGGCGCCCCGGCCAGGCGCAGCTGGGGCCGGCTCCGGCCCCGGCCCCGGCCCGGCCCCGGCCTCGGCGCCAGGGACGGGCTGTCGGCCCGCAGCGTCCCCTCGCAGGACCCTCCCCGTGCCCCGCACCCCCAGCCCGCCCTGGCCTCGCTCCCGGCCCCTGCCCGCGGGGTCAAGAGACAGAGTTTGGAAACGACCCCCCACACTCCTGCTCTCCATATCGCAGAGCTCTCCCTTCTCCACTGCCACTGCAGCCCTGCAAGCCCCGGATCATCCCTCCGGTGTCTTGCAACCTACTCTTGCCCTTTTTTCCTGCTGGGCTCTACAGCTGTCCTGTTGTGGGTGACCAGTGACATCGGGCTATGTCCACTGTACCTTTCATGTTGAGGAAACAGCAGAGGTGGGCAGTGGGAGATGCTGGCAGGGAGGTGCTGCAGCTGCAGGGACCTGCTCGAGCCCTCAGGAGCTGAGTCTCCTTGTCATCATTCCCGGGATGGGAAATAATCCCACGGGCACAGGAGTCCACATAGCCAGAACTGCTCCGTCTTAGCTACCCTTGCCTTTACCCGCATTCGCCCTGCCTGTACCCTTTTCACTGCTGTCTGTCCCACCTTCACCCCACTCTATGCTCCAGTCAGAGCCCTGTTACTCCCTTGGCACTGGTCTGGCCTGTGCCAACCCTGAACCCAAAAGCTGAGAGGTGGTAAAGACAAAGTAGTTGGAATTGCCAGGCCACCCTTGGGTGTCTTTTCCTGTCATTCCCGCCAGGATGCAAGAAGGTGTCCTTCAGATCCAGCATGGTGATACTCAGCATACTGCAGTTATGATTGTCCTGGTGGGAAAACCTCTTATGGGTGACTAGACTTACGTGGCTGCAGGAGGCTCCTTGGCCTGTTCTGTGGGGAGAACAGGCCAAGCTGAGTCCTGCCTGGGCTCTGGGCTGCCCAAACCAAATTGCCTCTGGGTCCCTAGTGCTACCAAACAGTGAGCACAATCCCGGAGGAACCCCATGGTCATCATCTTCATCATCTTCATCTTCCTCTTCATCATCTTATTCATCTTCAGCTTTATCAATCATTATTTGATGATCTTGGTGCAGTGTTAGAGGGTACCTTTTATTAATATGTAAACCGTGTTGCATCATGGGCTGCAATGCTATTGGTCGCTTAGGTGTTTCTTAGTTTTACTACACTTTCTTTAGCTTTTTTCTTTATCAGTATTTTCCAAAGAAATTGACTTTATGCTGACTGTGGTGTGGGAGGATCTCATCATTTAACCATATGCAGCACAGAGAAGGATACCCTGCCCAGTGCTGAGGCATTAAGGTAAAAGCTGTTTTCCTGCTCCTTGGCTGCTCTGCAAACAGGAGAAAGATGAAGGTCTGTGGTCCATCAAGTAGCTGTGTCGAGGGCTAGGTCTGGCCAGGAGCAGAGCAGAGATATGGATCCCCCAGCTCTGCCCACAGCTGGGTCAAGACCTCGGCCAGGAGGCTGTCACCCCAGCAGCACTGGGTTCTGCAGTGTCAGCTCCTGGAGGAACCAAGACCAGGTAAGGATTAATGCTGCAACTGGAGGTTATGTCCAGGGGTGTTGATTGTTTCCTTGAAGGGTGTTGGTTTCTGTGTGAGGAAGTGAGGAAAGCTGAGTGCCTCAGCTCATCTGCAAACAGTTCCATGGTCCTGTGTAACTAAGTCCATGGTCTGAATACCTCTGCATAGATGTGGTCTTTGAGAAAAGTAGGGAGGAGTTGGGATGGGAGAAGTTGGAAAGGTTGATACAAGAAGGAGAGGATCATTTCAGGGATGAAAGCACTGCCAAGGTTGAAAGGTGTAGAGCCTCACCCCTCCTGTGCTGTTCTTGGCGATGCAGATTTTGCACGAGCGGAAATGGGGCTTAGCTTAATGTGGGGTTCCAGAGCACAGTAATAAATTGCAGTGTCCTGGAAAGAGACAGTTGCTATTTCTAAGGGGGCTGTTTTATTTTCGTAGACCACCACGGAGAATTTGCCATTGCGGAACTTGTCATTCCCCGAAGCTCTAAATGCTTGCAGGAGAAATTTCAAGGTCTCCCCCGGGAACTGGCGGTACCAGAAGAAATTCAAAGTGCTGTCACTGTCCTTGGTGGTGAACTGGCAGGGCAGAACCACTCGCTGCCCAACTGTGGCTGACACCTCAGAGAAGAATTGCTTCTGGGGGTCACCTCCAACAAGACCTGCAACACAGGCAGAAATGTGTCTGCAGAGCAGCTTGCTTCCTTCTCTCACTTGCTCTGTGTTCAAGGCTGTTTGCCCCAAACCTTTCTGTCTTCCCAAAGAAAAGGGAAGTTCAGATATCTACTTCCATCACCCCTCTGCATTTCTCCCTGATTTCATCATCTTGTCAGCACAGACCTCCACGTAGCCTACTAAAAACTGCGGGAGACAATAGGAAGCGCACGAATACACCCACCTGACTGGATTAGCAGGACACATGCTGGCACACCCACGGTGAAGAACATTTTTCCCAGCTCCAGAATCCCTGTCCCTCAGGAGACTCAGCACACTACAGAACAAGGCACTCTTGGCAGCACAATGAAATGGTTGCATCCTGCAGAGTGTGCCAGAGCGTGTGTGACATAGTCACACTTCTGGGGTGACGAGGGCAAGAATGGGGCCCATTCACCTTTTGCCTTTGCTTGTCTTCACAGCAGAGAGTGGACAGTCTCAGTAGCTTCCTGCACTTTTTCCTGGGTTTCCCTCTCCTTTCGTAAGATTTACTCTGCGAGGGAACCTCTCTCCCTTGCTGTAGAGTATATCTGCTTTTGTGTGCTCTTTGTTGGTGGGAGGGCTTTTGAAAGCACAACGGCTCCTCATAATGTTCAGGGCTCTGGGAAACACAGGTGTACTGTTCTTTTCAAAAGGTTTCAGATTTCTCTTAGTTTAGCCTCTGTTATTTTGGAAGCAGCTGTTCAGTATTTCTCCACACATGAGGACTCGGAGACAGGGGGAGGAAGCTGATTAGGGGAAAAGAAGGGTATTTTAATCGGTGAACATATAAATTCCTAGAACAGGGGGCTGGAGTCCTGATTTCGATGGGTTGGCTCAGTGCTGGCTGGGGCAGGGCAGGCTGGTGGGGTGGTGGAGTGGGGGGATCTGCAGCCCCATCCCCAGTGCAGCTCTACATCTGCGCAAGGCGTAAGGGCAGGGCTTGGGGCTCCCCAGCCACTGCTGGAACAATGAAAAGGAACGGGACTGAGACTGGGACAGGGGCAGGAGGCAAAATCCTGGTATTTGGAGGTGGTTAGCTTAGAAGTGCCAAGGAGCAGCCCTGGTACTGGGTATAACTGCTCCTGGGCAGCACCTTTCTCTCTCTTCAGCCTCCTGGCAAATCTGCAGCCTTTGTTTCTCCTTTTGGTGGGTACTTTGCAAACAATAGAGGGAGGAGCCTTCACTGCTGTGCATCTAATTCTGCAGTAATGTACTCCTCTGTTAGTCAAGGCTGCAAGGTGAAGTTGGCCCTGTAAATCACAGACTCTTAGCTGAAATCTGCCCAGGTAGTGAACATCCCTTGGAAAAAGCAACCACTGTTCTTGGAGGACGCAGCAGTGCCCAGAAGGTACCTGGACTCACTACTCCCAGATGACCAGTACCAGAAGAAGGAGGGATTTCAGTGCAAGGAGGTCATGGTGCAGGTGACTGGCACAAACTGCCCAACTGATGTGAGCACCTTGAGAGCCACAACGGGAAGGAGCTGGTTTGGTGCAGTGCCTGTGGGAGAGCAACAAGGTACCCATGCTTCCCCCTTTGGACACAGGGGCAAAGTCGTACACCTGGGGAGGAATACCCACTGCACCAGCATGTGCTGGGGACTGCCCAGCTGTAAAGCAGCTTTGCAGAAGATGACCTGGGTGGTCCTGCTGGACACCAAGTTGACAATGAGCCAGTAATTTTTCCTTGCCTCAAACAAGGAGCTCATAAAGCAACCCCTGTCCTTTTGTACTCTCTAGCACTTGGAACAACAGCTGTGTCTTGGGCTGCTGAGGAACAGAGAAGTGACTTCCAGCTATGCTGAGGCACTCTGAATACGGTCATATTGAATTAAACTAAGAATCCAAACTGGTGTCAAACTGTCCTTGTTGGGGCCTGAAATCAGCAGTAGTGGAGTGGGAACTTTGCAGGGGCAGGAAAAGGAGGGCTGAAGATACAGAAGGTTGCATTTCAGTGCCTGTGCTGTGGGCAGTTCTCTGCCAGGTTTGTTCTGTTGTTCAGCTGCACTCAGGCTCCTTCTGGCTCTGGCTGTTCTGCAGAGTCCATGGACAGAGCAGTGGAGACTGCCCCTGCTGTGACTGGCAAATTCCCTCATGATGAGTGACACGCAAGGACACACAAACATGCACATGCTCATGCACACCAGTGTAGAATCATGCAAAAATCTGCACTGACAAACACTTGCACAAATCCAACACGCAGACAAGTGCAGACAAGAGAACACATGCATAAACACAACCAGCTGTTGTGGTTTAACTCCAGCTGGCAACTAAGCACCACACAGCCGCTCACTCACTCCCCCCTGCTGGGATGGGGGAGAGAATCAGGAGGGTAAAAGTGTGACAACTGGTGGGTTGAGATAAAGACAGTTTAATAGGTAAAGCAAAACAAGGAATTCATTCACCACTTCCCATTGGCAGGCAGGTGTTCAGCCATCTCCAGGAAAGCAGGGCTCCATCACGCGTAACGGTTACTTGGGAAGACAAATGCCATCACTCCAAATGTCCCCTGCCTTCCTTCTTCTTCCCCCAGCTTTATATGCTGAGCATGACGTCATATGGTATGGAATATCCTTTTGGTCAGTTGGGGTCAGCTGTCCCGGCTGTGTCTCCTCCCAACTTCTTGTGCACCCACAGCTTACTCTTTGGTGGGGCGGTGTGAGAAGCAGAAAAGGCCTTGACTCTGTGCAAGCTCTGCTCAGCAGTAACTAAAACATCCCTGCATTATCAACAGTGTTTTCAACACAAATCCAAAACATAGCCCCATACCAGCTACTATGAAGAAAATTAACTCTGTCCCAGCCAAAACCAGCACACCAGCTGTACACTCACCCGGGGAAATCCTGGGGACAGCCCTAGCAGGGATTCTGGGGAGCATTCTGGGGAAGGACAAGGCCCTAAACATGCTAACGGTGTTGTCCGGGTACCCAGAGAGACTGCACAGAGAGGGGAGGTGTATTGGGAGCCTTGTGGAAGAAATTGTATTCAAGGAATTAGTGATCTTGGGCAAGACATGTTTGCTCTATTTGGCCTTGCACTAAAGGCTTGAGAGGCCCGTACATTAGCATGAGTAGCTGCTGCAAGGGAATCTGCTGGAGTGCCTTGTGCCAGCCTGTGCTGCAAGGGTGTTATGGCAGAAATAACCTTCCAGCGTGTAAGGAGAAGATGTACGATTTTTTTTTTTGTTACACAAAATAAAAGGCACCACAGCATGGGAGCAAACCAGAAGCTCTGTCTGGGTGGGATCTGTGCAGCGTGTCTTGGGAAAATCCACCTGGGTCTGTACAATGCTGCATGAATCCAAGGTTCCCAGCAGCTGAAGGGATGTAAGGTTTACTTGCTATCTATATTCCTCTTTTTATTCTATCTTACTAAATCAGACATTTTATTATGCCGTTTGTTGTCAGGCCTTTCCTTCTGAGATCTGGAAAGGAGCCTGCACCACATCTCTCCCCATGCCTCCCTCCCTGGTGCAGAACAGGAGGAGGCAAAACAGGCCAGCAGAATTTTCCTGGGAGCAGTGTAAGATGGGATAGGGTCAAACCTAGGAGGTGGGCCACTTCTTGCCAACAGGGACACAAAAAGACCCGAAGCTGCGACCCAGACTGACATAATTTACTTGACTCCTCCAGCGTATGAGCGGAGTTCTCTGCCCATGCAGATGTGTTTTGCTCCAGAAATGCTTGGCCCTCTCATCCTGTCACGCAAAAGACGCCTTCACTGGGGAATGTGCCTGGCATAAAGCAGGAAATGAAAAGACAGCAACTGAGGAAGCCAAAACACAGCCATAGCATTAGCTGGGATGTTTTGCATTCAAGATGAGCTTGTCAGAAAATAATCACCTCTACAAGGGATGCCTCTGGCAGCGTGGTGCAGTAAAGGTCCATGATAAAAGCCAGCCCAGCTCCTCGCTCTCTCATCTGCTTCTCTTGCCTTCTTCTCCATGGGAACTGAGTGAGTCTGAAGCTCCTTCTCTTTCTTCACTCACCTCAATAGACCTCTCAGCTGATGCTGGCTTTGTTCTATGCCAGATCTTGGGGCTGCTTGTCACAGGAGAGAGAGAAGGTTAGAAATGGAGGGAAGCTGGGACTGTACTGAGGTGGCTTCTGGACTCAGGGGCTAAGCAGTAGCCCAGTTGGGCCCTGGCAGGATGAGGCCAAAAAGCCCTCATACATCTCTGCACAGCCTCCATCTCCTGGCCCTGCATGTGCCTTGACTCCCTCATGGTGTGGTGACAGGCTGCTCCTCATGCATCCCCATGTTTTGCTTCCTCCCTGCCCTCTCTCCCAGGTGCACCTCCAGCCCATAGACATGCCATGCTATGACAAGCGCCTGCCCTGCCAGCCCTGCGGCCCGACCCCGCTGGCCAACAGCTGCAATGAGCCCCGTGTCAGGCAGTGCCAGAACTCCACTGTCGTCATCGAGCCCCCTCTCGTGGTAGTGACCCTGCCCGGCCCCATCCTCAGCTCCTTCCCTGCAGAACACTGTTGTGGGCTCCTCCACCTCCGCTGCTGTTGGCAGCATCCTCAGCTGTGAGGGAGTGCCCATCACCTCTGGGTGCTGTGACCTCTCCTGCATTTCCAGCCGCTACTGTGGCAGCAGATATCCCCCCTTGCTAAAGATGCTGGCAATGGCCTCACATAAGGACCCCCAGGAACTCAGAACATGCTGCTGGACTCTGTGCTGTTAAGAGCAGCTGGTCATCTCTGGCTTGCCCTGCAAGGGCAAGTCTGGAAGGGACCAACCTGGGCTCTCTGAAAACATGGCCAGTGCCTACCTTTCCTGTTTTCCACTCACCCTTTTTCTCTCTTTTCTTTGCTGCTGTCTTGTGCTCCCCTCAAAGCCTGCTGTGAGGACCCCAGAAACCAGGCTGGAGGGACCTGCTAACCTGTCTCCTTTTGTGGGGCAGGTCAACAGATGCCCTGTGGGAACTCTGCCACAGGAAAAGGGAAACAGACTCTTGGCTGCTCCTGCTCCTCCCTGCACTGAGGGCCCCCACTTGGAGTGACCTCATTTCCCTCTTTAGACTCATTAAAAATTTTCTGCAACCCTGCCTGTGTCCCTTAGGTGGTCTTCCCATCTGCATACTGACTGCTGATGAAGACAGCCATTGCTTTGGAGGGGAATTAGGTGGGTGCACAAGGGGACCCTTCATGACTCCTACAGGCAATGGAGGTTGGGACACACTGCAGCAAGTCCTCTTTCAGGCATTGCCTCTTGAAGGTGAGGAAGACAACCCTAGCTACTCCACAGCCAATGGCCATCAGTCCTCGCCTTGCTGCGACTCTGCACAGAAATACCCCCTTGGCCCTGGAGCATGTCATGTGAAAAAGATTCCTGACAACTGCTGTCCTCAAGAGAGGAACCGTGGACATGTGGGAGGCCCCAGGAGGTCAGCAGTCCCACAAGCTCTTGGGGAAGAGTGCTCCTCTTGCTTTGGCTGGAGCTGTGCTGGGCAAGGAGGCTCAGAAGACTGTGTTGGCAAAGGATGGCTGGAATTGGGAACATGTAAATAGTCTTGGGGATGGCCCACAGTTGCCAACATATGTAGGGCTGAGGTGTTCACAAGTTAGTATTGGTATCAGCTACAGCAGGCCACACACTGGAGACCGCTGTCCCTGTGAACCCAGCACCTCCTTGGGTGAAGGCAGGCCCAGCACAGTGACTGGTGCCCAAACATGCAACACTGCTCTGTGCTGCCTTGTCTTCCTCAAGCACAGCTTTCCTGAGCCCCGGGAACTCTACAGCCTCACAAATGCCACAAACCAACTCTGGTCCGCAAAGGTGCTGTCTGAGAACAGATAGCCCAGCTCCACAGAGACATGCCACTGACAGTGGGATTTCATTCTGCACTCAGCAGGATCCGTGAGCTGTCCCTGAATGGCACAGGGCACGCACCAGCCCAACCACAGGGCACACGTTGGGGTGCCTTCCCCCAGGCACCGAGCTCCTTCAGCATTCCCAGAGGCCTGAGGCTGAAGTGGCCCTTGTGCTCCATGCAGCACTGCTGCTCCCCATACACAGGCCAGGGTCTTCCCACATCTGTAGACTCTGGGACCCTGTAGTGTGGCGGTTTGCCCTTACACAGACCCCACACACCACCAACACCACAGGACCAGGGTGGAGGACAGGGTCATTCCTACATGGGATGAGGATTGGGGGCACCTCTTCCGCCAGGTTCTGTGGGAGGCAGTGCTGGGTCCTGTGGTAACACAGGGACAATAAGCATCAGGACCAAGCCCACCTAGGCCCAATGGAACCATGGGTCCCAACTCTGGCTTGGCCCCTTGCCCAGGGTCTCTGTGAGAGCTCAGACCTAGTGCAGACCTGCTCCAGCTCTGCCCTATCTGTGTCTGAGTCTGGCCTGGGCTACTGTTGTCCTCCTGGCCTGGCCAGCCTCCTAGGTAGTCTGTAGCAGTTGCTGGATGGATCCTTCACCTGGGCCTCTCTTGAGTCTGGCCTTGGCCTGGGCCTCAGCCCCAGCTCTGACCCTGGGACTGAGACCTTCTACACATAACAAATCTGTTGCCTAGACCACAGAAATAATCAATAGGTGCTTCTGGGATAGAATTATCTCCTGTCTAAGATAGAAGTCTGAGATGGACCGGCTCTCTTGTTTATTCTCAGCAGAGCCCTACACCAGGGAAACATTTCTAGGTGCTTAGCCGAGCAACTGGCTCCCTAGAGCCCATGTTTCTCCAAGGCCAGTGAGCGTGGTGGTGAATATGTGTCCATATAACCAGCCTGGAGAGCACCGGCTAGCACTTTTCTTGGCACATCAGAACCACACAGTTTTTTGACTCATGTGGTTACCCTCCAAGCAGTGCTCTCTTTCCTGAAAGCATCATGGCCTTTTTAAATCACAATGCTACGGATATCGCTTTCCAGAGGAAGCAACTGCAGCATCCCCCCTCCATGGCCTGTGCATACCACTATGTCTTTTTCCTACATCACCATAGCAAGGGATTACCTTTTGAACAGATTTCAAAACTGTATTCTAACAATCTAGTACAAAATGATCAGATGCTGATGCGTTTTGTAAAATATGATGATGGAGATTTCCCCATGACTACAGCTACTCAAAATATGTTTCAAAGGATCCAGACCAGCACCTCTTGCAGCAATTTTCATAAATGTATTCTGTAAATAAAACTTACAATCTGACTGCAAGACTGTATGTGCTCTTTAAGCTCAGCCCACTCCACCCCAACATGTTTTTTAAACGGACACTACAGACAGAAAAATCTGAAGATTTTGTGAATACAAAACTCCCCATGGCAGGGGTGGTTGGGCTGGATGATCTTATAAAGGTCCTTTCCAACCTAAACCATCCTATGATTCCATCGTTCTGTGAATATTTTAGTTTCAACAGTAAACTTTACAGGGTGCGCCATTGAGTTTTAAGTACCTTCCTCTTCTTAGGTGGTGTGTGTGATGTTTCTCGGCCCTCCTCAGTCACTTTTACTTGTTCCTAGAGACTCTGTTTTTTGTATGACCCATGACAGAAGATGAGTCATTCATCACAGGTTTTCAGAAAAACATTCCAGACTCTAGATGTTCTCAGGCTAGAAGGGCCACAAGTCTGAAGGACACATTGGACTTAATCAAGCAGGCTGGACCCCTTAATGCCATCTCCTTTGCATACCAAACTTCCCTGGTTTTCCGAAGAATATGCTTGTGCTGCCCTAGTGTACCTAGGAGAATTTGCACATTCTTCCGATACCATGGATGCATATTATCAGGCACTTGTTGAACAGGGTTGGAATCCTCAGGAGTCTCCAGGGGCTTTTCCACCTCTGTCTTGTTTTCTTCCAGAAAAGCAGGAGTTATTTTCCCCCATTCCTGATCACTCTGCTTCGCGTAGGACAAGTATTTTTTAAGAGCAGCTGTATACATTTTAGCTTTCTCGTAGGCCATCAAACCTGGTTTCTGGAGAAAGTCCTTCATTTCAGCATCCAAAGAGTGGACCGTGTCAGCCCTCATGTCTTCCCTTGGTAATGGCAGCACTTGCAGCTGCTGCAGCTGATTTACAGGCACTAGATACTTTTTTTCCACATAGTCCATCACTGCTTTACCAAAAGCCCCATGATGAGCGAAAGAGGAAAACTTAGAAGAGGATCAATAAACCCTCTGTCTTGCTTCACCAGTAGCTTCTTTCTTTTGAAGGACACGTTTTAACTACTCAGGATTTTAATGGATTTGCATCCCTTTTTCAGCACATGTACATAGTGGGGTGTTAATGCAATATTCCCCTTCAAGGTATTCAGGGCAATTTCAGAAATGTCCTTTATCAGGTCATCAGAAAGAGCACAGAGTATTGCTTTCCTCTGCCGGTGGCAGGAGTGGAACAACAGCTCCAGGAGGGACAGGTTAGACTTCAGACAGTAAGACATCATGTTTCCAAGTCTGCATGGGCAGCAACACAGGCTGTCAGTCCGGTTCCTCTCTACTTATTGCCGAATGCCAAATTTTTTCTTTTTTTTTTTTCCCAAAATGTAAATGACAGAAAGCTCTGGTGGGAAAAGACCAGTGATTAGCCTAAAAGCCTCTGGGGTAGAAGCATTTAGATGGACTACCAGGTACCCATATGGTGCCTTAATAGCATCTTCAAACGGCTCTAAAGAGAATCAGGCCTTGCCATGATACATCTGTCTGGCTCGGGACACAATCTGGAGCTTAGAGTGGGGGTTCTTAAATAGCACCGTATAGTTTGTGTTGAGAGTGATGGTGCAGCTCTTTTTACCCTAGCAAAAAACATTCTGGACAATGTCCAGGATGCTAAAATTCCTGTGATAACATATTTAACAAAAACTTTCTCAGTTTTATCACTCTCACAAGCAGCGTTCCTCAAATCATCAATCACAACCATATTTACTTTATTAGGGGAAAAAAAAAGGTTATCACTAAGACTCCCAGGCAAGTCTTCCACAAATTTGAAAAAACGGTATTTACAGAGCACTTCCTGATACAGCAGTTGGCAGCAACTAACACCACACAGTATTCTCAGGCATAACAGACAGCAAGCAGTTGGCATTCTTCAGTCAACAAGTAGTTGGAAGTGAGCTGGCTGAGCAGCATCAGAGAAGGTGAAAGGGAAATAGACAGGATTTTCTCTGAGATGCAACAACTTGAAGAGCTCCAGACCCCAACTGCAATGGAGAAGTAGGCAGTGTCCCCCGCTAGTATTAAGGTAAGTGCAAACTCCTCAGAACTTGAAGGATGGAAGCTGGTGACTTCTGGCAGCAAGCAGAAGGCTTCTGCCCCACCTAAGGGCTTACAATTACAAAATAGGTTCACTGCCCTCAAAGTTAAAGAGGAACCAGATGTGCCTTGAAGCAAAGGATCTGGTCCACCTAACCCTAAATCATGCATGACCACGAGGAAGAAGTGGAGAGTGATCATGAGTGCTTCCCTACTGTGAGGGACAGAGGCACTGATCTGCCAACTTGGCCTATCATGCAGAGAGGTTTGCTGCCTGCTGGGTGCCCGTATCTGGGATGTTGTGGAGGAACTGGCGAAGCTTGTTCAGCCCTCTGACTACTACCTCCTGCTGTTATTCCTTGTGGGCACAAACGATACTGCTAGGGGAAACCTGGACGGTATCAAAAGTGATTACAGAGCTCTGTGGGAAGGTAGTGAAGGGCCTGGGGGCCCAGGTGGTGTTGTCCTCAATCCTGATGGTGAGGGCAAAGGGTGTGAGGAGGAGGGTACTGATAATGCAGGTCAATATTTGGCTGTAGAACTCGAGCTGGTGACAGGGTTTTGGGTCCTAAGGCCATGGCACCCTGTTTGCGGAGCAGCATGTGCTCAGGAGAGGTAGGATCCACCTCACCGAGCGGGGCAAAGTTACCTTTGCTAGTAGGATGGCTGACCTGGTAAGGAGGGCTTTAAACTAGGAATGACAGGGGAGGGAGAGAGTAACCAGCAGCCAATGAGCAAAGGGCCTGGGGTGATGTGCCAGGAAGGGATCACAAGATCAAGAAAACAGAGCTTAAGCAGGGTCACCTCTAGCAGTTGCATGTAAGCAAGGAAGTGCCTACAAGGCAGCATTGTGGTGAAATCCCCAAAACCCTTTCTAGGATGTCAACATGCTGGGCTGCCTCTGTCAAGTGCCTGTATGCTAGTGCATGCAGCACGGGGAATAAACACAAGGAGTTAGAGATCTGTGTGCACTTGCAGGGCTGTGATGTTGGGATCACGGAGACAGGGTAGGATGGCTTCCATGAGTGGAGCATTGCAATGGAGGATTACAGGCTCTTTTGGAAAGACAGGCTGTGAAGATGATGATGATGAGATGCCCTTTCTCTGAGAGAGCAGTTGGAGTGCATGGAGCTCTGCCTGGGGATGGATGATGTGCCAAGTGAAAGCTTGTGGGTAAGGGTTAAAGAGAAGACAGGTAAGGGTGACATTTTAATGGGTGTCTGCTATAGGCTGCCTGACCAGGAAGAACCAGTGGATGAGGCCCTCTACTGACAGATAGGAGCAGGCTCACATTCACAGGCACTGGTCATCATGGGGAACTTCAACCACTGTGATATCTGCTGGAGGGACAACACAGCAGGACATAAGCAAGCCAGGAGGTTCCTGGAGTGCATTGACAACAACTTCATCACCCAAGTTATAGATGAGCCAACGAGCAGAGGTGCTCTGCTGGGGCTCATACACACCCTGGGAAAGTGATAGAGTAGCTAATCCTGGAAACAATTTCCAGGCACATGAAGGACAAGAGGTGATTGGGTGTAGTCAGCATGGATTCACCAAGGGGAAGTCATGCTTGACCATGCTGATATCCAGCTACAAAGAAATGACTGGCTTGGTAGAGAAGAAAAGAGTGGTGGATATAGTCTACCTTGATTTCAGTACGGCTTTCTACATTTTCTTCCATAGGATCCTTATAGAGAAGCTGTTGATGTACAGGCTGGATGAGCACACAGTGAGGTGGATTGAAAACTGGCTGAACAGTTTTCAGCCAGTGGGTGATCATCAGTGGAACAAAGACTAGCTGGGGACCAGTAACTAGTGGTGTCTGCAGGGGTCAATACTTGTTCCAATCCTGTTCAACATCTTAATTAATGATCTAGGTGGCAGGGCAAAGTGTACTGTCAGCAAGTTCACAGTTAACACTAAACTGGGAAGAGTGTCTGATACACCAGAGGATCATGCTGCCATCCAGAGGGACCTCGACAGGCTGGAGAAAAGGACTGACAGGAGCCTTCTGCAGTTCCACAATGGGAACAGCAAAGTCCTGCACCTGCGGAGGAACAATTCCTTCCACCAGTATGTGCTGGGGATCACCCAGTTGTATAGCAGCTTTGCAGAAAATTACCTGGGTTGTCCTGCTGGACACCAAGTTGACAATGAGCCAGCAATGTGCCCTTGCCTCAAAGAAAGCCAACAGTGTTCTGGGCTGCATTGGGAGGAGTGTTGCCAGAAGGTCAAGAAAGGTGATCGTTCCCCTCTACTCAGCACCTGGAGTACTGGGTCCAGTTCTAGACTCCCCAGTACAACGGAGATATGAAAGTACTGGAGAGAATCCAATGAAGGGGCACAAACAGGATGAATGAACTGGAGCATCTCTTCTATGAGGAAAGGCTGAGAGAGCTGGAACTGTTCAGCACAGAGAAGAGAGTGCTCAGGGTGGATCTTATCAATGTATCTAAATAGCTGAAGGGAGGGTGCAAAGAAGACAGAGCCAGGCTCTTCTCAGAGGTGCCTGGTGACAGGACCACAGGCAATGGGCACAGGCTGAAACACAGGAGGCTCTGTTTGAAACATCAGGAAACACTTTTTTAATGGAGAGGGTGACCGAGGCACAGGTTGCCCAGAGACGTTGTGGATTCTCCCTCCTTGGAGATATTCAAAAGCTGTCTGGACATGGTCCTGAGGAACCTGCATTAGATGGCCATGCTTCAGAAGGGTGGTTGGATGAGGTGATCTTCAGAGGTCCCTTCCAACTTCAACCATTCTGTAATTCTCCAAAAGACTTTTTATGAAATAACTTTCCCCACAGTTTCTAAGCCCTTCCAGGACAGCAGAAAAGGGATGTTTTCAGTGCATGCCCATGACCAAAAGCCATAGAGGAGACTTTTAAACTTTTAGTCAGTACTCTTTTGTCATAGACAACCTTCTGTGTCTTCCAAAGGAGCCTTGGTTTCTATTACTCACTTCTACTTGTTCCTGGTGATAGAACGCTGCTCTATCACAATCTTTTTAGGATTATCACTGTCTGGATTTACACCATAATCCAACACAAGATCCCTCAGTGCCTCAAAATTGTATTTTCCTGTTTGTTGCACTTAGAGCAATGCCTTTAACCTCTAAATTACACTTTCCTTCAGGCTGCAAGTAGCTGTAGGATTTGGGGCCTGATGACACAAACTCCACAACATGCTCATCTGGTGGACATTTGCCCGTCAACTTGCCTAAGCAGTCGCTAAGCAGGGAGGTCCCAGTCCCGTGGATGACTCACAGATATCATAGAGTCTGTGTCAAGATAAAGCCAATGGTCTTGCAGGGCACCTAAAAGATTGTAAAGCTCTAGGTGTGCATATGCTGTTGTGAAGCAAGCTATAGAAATGTTAGTACTCTACTCCAGGGTCATGCACCCTTTGGCATGCTTCCATGAGACAGTGGCCGCATCAGTAAAGTCACAAGAGGACATACCATAAGCCAGAGAAAAGAGGTAACCATACAACTCATCTGGTTGTCTTACAATGTTCATGTTGCATAGGCTGGATCTCTGTCCAAATTTTCACCACAGAGAATTTAAAAAGTTTTGCAATTTGACATTTCACAGCATTTTCTTATTGTGTTGAGGCTGCAAAATGACATCTTATTTCTGCCTGTCGTCTTGAACGTACTCAGCATTTTGTCATCGTCTGTGTATCAAGCCGGGTAGCCTGAAGCTTCATGCTTCTGGTGGAGGTATAATTTCATATAGTTTGAGAAGAAAATGCTCGTGGTGGGGTAATGGACTCACGGCAGACTGCTCTTCACATGTCCCTGTGCTCTGCTTCCTCTCTGCCCTCTCTCCAAGTGCACCTTCTGCCCCGAGACATGTCCTGCTACAACCAGTGCCAGCCATGCCAGCCCTGCGGCCCGACCCCGCTGGCCAACAGCTGCAATGAGCCCTGTGTCAGGCAGTGCCAGAACTCCACCATCGTCATCCAGCCCTCTCCCGTGGTGGTGACCCTGTCCGGCCCCATCCTCAGCTCCTTCCCACAGAACACCGTTGTGGGCTCCTCCACCTCCGCTGCCGTTGACAGCATCCTCAGCTGTGATGGAGTGCCCATCACCTCTGGGTGCTGTGACCTCTCCTGCATCAGCAGCCGCTACTGTGTCAGAAGGTGCCTCCCCTGCTAAAGCCACTGCTAAAGCCTGGACAAGGAGCCCCAGGAACCCACAATCTGATGTCAGACTGAGGACAGAGCTCCTGGCCATCGATTTCAGAGAGGCTGAGCATCCAGTGCTGCCCTTCCAAAGGAAGACAGCTTGGGCTCTCTGAAAACATGGCCAAAGTCTAACTTCCTGGCCTTCCACTCTCTCCCATCTCTTTTTTGTCTTCTATTCTTCTGGGCTGTAAGACCCCCAAAGCCAACCTGGGGCATCTACTGGCCCCTCTCCCTCTGTGGGGCAGGCAGATGGATGCCTTGTGTGATCTCCACCATGGGCAATGTGTGCAGATTTTCAGCAGCTGCTGGTGCTCTCCCTGTACCCACAGCCTCCTCTAGAAATGAACTAATTTCCCACCTGAGTCCTTAAAGTTTTCTGCATCCCAGCCTCTGCCTCCACATAATCCTTTTCTTGATGGACGTTGTGTCGAGTTGCCAAGGAAGAAAGGCATTGCCTTGGGTGGCAGGGGCAAGATGTGGGCACAAGTGGAAAACGAATGGGAGGGTGGGACACAGGGCAGTGGGGTCCTTCCAGTCACTGTTCCTTGGAGCTCAGGAAGACATACTCAGCTCCTCCAAAGCCAGTGGCGACCAACCCTGCATTCCAGCATCTCTGCTCAGATAAGGCCTCTTGGCCTCAGAGCATGTCCTGCAGACGGGGAGGTTGACGGCTGCTGTCCCCTAGAGAGGCACCCAGTACTGCTGGAGGCTCTGAGAGGTCAGCAGCTCACAAGCCTGTGAAGAAGGGAGTTCCTCCTGCTTTGGATAGCCCTGTGCTGGGGAAAAAAGCTCAGTCAGCAGATGGCGTCAAAGGTTGCAGGAGTGATGATGATGTGAGAAAAAGCCTTCAAAACAGCCCCTGGCCTCCTCATCCTCATCCTCTTACCTGTCCCCAGAGTGAGGGAGCATAGCCTGCATCCAAGGGCAAGGGTAGCAAGGAGAGGTCACCTATACACCTCTGTCCTGGTTTTGGCCAGGATAGAGTTAATTTTCTTCCCAGGAGCTGATACAGTGTTATGTTATGGATTTAGTACGAGAACAATATTGGTAACACACTGATGTTTTTAGTGGTTGCTAAGTAGTGCTTCTACTACGTCAAGGATTTTTCAGCTTCTCCTGCCCATCCAGCAAGAAGGCTGGAGGGGCACAAGAATTTGGGAGAGGACACAGCCAGGACAGCTGACCCAAACTGGCCAAAGGGATATTCCGTACCATATGACGTCATGCCCAGTATATAAACTGGGGGGGAGTTGGCCGGGAGGGGCAGATTGCTGCTCAGGAACTAACTGGGCATTGGCCAGTGAGTGGTGAGCAATTGCATTGTGCATCACTTGTTTTGTAGATTCTAATTCTTGTAGTATTATTATTGTTATTTATTATTATCATTACTATTATTTTTTTCCTTTCTGTCCTATTAAACTGTCTTTATCTCAACCCACGAGGCTGTCTTTTTTTTTCAATTCTCTCCTGCATCCCACTGGGTGGGGGGGGTGAGCAAGTGGCTGCGTGGTGCTTAGTTGCCAGATGGGGTTAAACCACGACAACCCCCGACCCCCAAACAGTTCCCTGCACAGCCCAGCAGTTACACAGATGTGCACAGCTAAGGCGACTCACAGGTTGATGGTGAAATCAGCCTGCCCAGGCCACACACCAGGGCCCTCACGCCTCTCGCACACCCCCAGCTCCCACCACACACGGAGCCTCAAGGACAGCAGCCAGTGCCCAAGCCCCCACGGCTGCTCTGCAGTGACTGGCCTTCCCGCACGCACGAAGCAGCTTTCCTCAAAGCTGGCTCTTCTCCTGGCAGGGCCTGTTGCCCATCTCTGCCTGGTGGTCTGCCCTCCCATTGTGCTCTTGGCTACAGTTGTCCAGCATGGTCCCACTGCAGAAGAAATGAGGCAGCGCTGGGGGAAGCCCATGAGGTAGGGCCTGAGGAGGGCTCCAAGGACCGGCAGAGTGCACTGGGGAGAGCACGTCCTCCAGATCCCAGCACATGGCCGTGCAGCAACTGGAGGGTCCACAGAGTAGTTCTGAGTGTTTTCCAAAATTGTTGTAATCCTGTAATTCCAGGAAGGAGCCTTGCCACATGGCATGTTGTTTATCTTTTTAATCTTACTTTGAACTCTGACCTCGGAGGGACACATCCCAGAGCAGGTACTCTAAGAGACAGGCCTGCATGAAACCCTGAATAAGCAATGTGCAGCAGGGAAAACCAGAAAGCAAAGAGCAGCAGCAAGGAACCATTTTACAAGCAATCCTAGCCTCCTGCATTGCTCATCAGATCACCAGAGCTGTTGGGCATAACAACCACATAACCCATGGTGAAAACAAGGGAACCTGAGACTCTTTCACCACCTTCTCATGCCTCTCAGGCCACTGACACTGGCTTGTCCTGGAAGAGGATCTTGGAGTGCAGATCTCTGGGTGCCCAGGGGAAGCAGCACTGCCAGGGGAGAGCTGAGGGCCCCTTCCCCCAAGCTCAGCCTTGCACAGCCACATGCCCTCCCTCCCCTGAGCTGTTGCACAGCCAAGGAAGCTCCCTGCACCAGGGTGTCTTGCACAGCACAGAGGTACAAGGCTTCCTCCAGCTGCAGGAGGCTGTATTTCCCTGTGGTGTTCAGCAACGTGGTGAGATGGCTGCTCGGCTTGTGGCCAGCTGCTGCCTGAGATGAGAGCAGCTGAGGAGCTCGGCCTTTCTTCTGCTGGTACCAAAACAAGGCATAAAAGATGGAGGTTTGGTAGGTGCAGGTGGTCTGGAAGGTGTCTTTCTCCTCTACTGTGACTTGTCCTTCTTGCTGGGTGACGGTGGTCTGCCCCATGGTGCCTGCAAGAAAGGGAAGGTCAGCAGCTCTGCAGGGAAGCAAAACTGAACTGGATGCAAAACCCTGTTGGAGAAGGCTCCCTGCCCTATAGGAAAATCCTGAGGCCTGCAGACAGTCAGGTAGAGTGATTTTGGGCAGGAGCTCGGAGCTCTCAGCCCAGCATGGATCCTGAGGAGAGCTGTCCTGTGTCCCTGCTCCTCCTCCCTGCTCCTATTGCCCAGAGGACCAGGGAACAACCTGTCATGCCTGACCTTTGTGTGCTGGGACCAGCACCCTGCCAGCAGGTTGAGGGGCCCATGGAGCTACAGCAAAAAGATTCATCCTGGTTCTCCATCGCTGTCATCTCTGAGGGCTCCTAGCTCCCTGAGTACACGCAAAGCTGAGCTTGCAAATAGGGAGCCCTGGCTGTATTGTCAACCAGGAGAAAACTGGAAGCCATGGCAGTCATGTGCCAGCTGGAAGGGCACAGCCTGGGGCACCCTATAAATGTTAGTGGGATGAGAGCTTTAAAGTCCCTGTAACAGCTTTGACAGGATCTGCTAATTTGTGTTGGAAAGGGAGAAACGTGGTGCAGCAGAGACAGCTGAGATCTCCTATGCTGCCCACAGGTGGATGAGAAGAGAGAGGCAGAGAGAGATGGATTGAAGGGGAGAGAAAAGTAGGAGAAGGGGTCTGAGATCTCTCTTCTCTCTCTTCTCTTCTCCTTTGCAGTAAGAGCATCTTGAGAAAACCAGTGCAAAACCACAAATGTGAGCTGACATTTCCCAGTGTTTTGCTCTAATTCAAGAGAATTTCCAGACATGGACCTGATAAAGCTGGTGAGAGTTTTCTGAGGAGGAGGAGAAGAAATATGCATTGATGAAAAGGCAGGACTTACCCAGCAGTTGCCCCAGGAAGACAGTGAGGACGAGATATCCAAGGTGCATGCTGAGTCCGACCCGCCTGTTTGTTGAGTGAGAGAGAGTCAGAAAACCACCTCCCAGCCCCGAGATAACAGAGCTGCCGGAAACGACTCTGTTGGGGGAGCAAAGGAAGAAGCGGGGAAGAGAAATGATCTGTTCTTCCTGTGCCTGAAATGCTCCTCCTGGGTTTCTCCCTCCTCCAGCAGCAACACCTGCAGCTCCCTCAGCCAACGGCGTTCTGAACATTTGCACAGTCAGGGGCCCTGGTGGCCCCTGTCATGGGAAGGGGCTGTTCCCAGTCAGCTCGCAGTGGAGTCCTCCCCTCCCCAGCTAGAATCACCTGCTCTTCTGCACACCCACTGCTGGGCCACTTGGGAGGTCAAGGTTTTCTTCCCCACTGAGGTTTCACATCTTCCCCTGGGGTCCTCAGCTCACTGGGGACACTGCTCTTTCTTCTGGGACAAGAAGTCTCCTCTATTTCTGTCACTTCTCCCCTGTCCTTCCTCAGCTTCCTGGGAACAACGGCTCTACCCCAAATACTCAGAAATAGGAGATGAATCCTGCTGTGCAGCAGCCCAGGGGTTCTGGCTGTGTCCTGTTCTGGTGGGATAACCCACAGTGCGAGAGAGGTACCTCGGTCGTGCAGAGCTGCTGGATACCACAAACCCAGAGGTGGCAAGGACAACTTATTCCATAGGGAAAAAGGTGAGGGGTCAGCAGGGAACAGGATGAGGGATCAGTAGGTCACTCACACATATCCAGGGAGCACAGGGGGCACCCATTGGAGTGCTGCACTGTAAGGGGTGGGGATAGGGCAGCCCTGCATCACGGAGCTGAAAGAGCATGTGAAGGGGTGGGGGTTGGCAGGTGGAGACCTCTACTCCCACCCCCTTTCCAGATCAATTTTAGAGTGATCCCATGCAGCAGTCACAGCAGAGATAACAAACTGTTCATTTTGGTTGAGTCTAACATGGCTTTTGCTCTAAAAAACCTTCACAATGAGGTGAATAATGATACAGGTAATGATAATGGTTATAATAAGCATATTCTCATGGAAGTGCTGCACCTCCTCATACTGTAAAAGGAGGTTTCTAGAGAAGTGGAGGATCCTGAGGCTGACACAGCCTTTCCCAGGTGGAAGGGCTGGCTGAAGCTTACTCTCCAACAGGCTCCTGAGATGGATCTGCCTTCTTAGGCTTCACAGCAGACATAAGACATGTACAGGACGATAAGGACTTCTGCATTTCTACTGAGAGGAGAAATTGAGCCATAGCCTTCAACCTGCAACCATCCTCGCTGACCATAGGGCCACATCACTGTGAGTCTCTTTTTCCTTGATGCTTGTGTCTCCTCTCTCAACATCCCTAATACTTTGTCTGGCTTGGCTGCACCTGGGTCCATGACAGCATCTGCCTCCACACCTCCCTCAGCACACCTCTGGGATGTAGTTCTCAAACACCTGATGAGTGACACTCCAAGCCCTGCAGACCCCAACTGTCCCTTTTAAACACTCCAGGCAGTGTCAGAAATCTCCCCCTATCCAAACAAAAGTATTTCATCAACCCGTGTATCTACCTGCCTGCCTGCAGTGGCCCACAGTAACCAGAAGATGGTTGTTCATGGAGAAGTTAGGGATCCGCATGGCAGCTGACTGGAGTAGGCACAGACGCGTGCTGTGCTGTGCTGTGTATATCACTTGGCACACTTAGCAATGATGCCGCAAGCCTGTCCTTGTCTTTATCTAAGAGTGAAGCAGCGTGTTTTCATATAAACGCCATTTTGCTGAACAGTACAAATGATGAATAAAGTTCTTTATTTCAAAGGAAAATCCCATGAAAACTCCAAAGACAACAATGCCAGTGAATCTCAGCATAGGCAGGATTTGCACCATATGCTGAACCCTGGCTCGAGGTCCGTCTCATGCTCCGTAAGTCGGGGTTCCCAGCATCTCAAGGGGCATAACATTACCTCTGATATCCCCTTTTTCCTTCTTGTGTTATCTCCAATTAATGGTATTTGAATCAACACCTTATGGAGCTGGGGTGCCATTCTTACTGGGATCCATCTACACCCATGCTCCAACCTCATGGGTAAAACCCAGATAAATTCCTATCTTCCAATATAAATTTCCCCTGTTCCAGACTGCATCTATTAGCTTTCTTTCTATCACTACACTCAGGAAGAGTTTCTCTCCCTCTGGCTTCCTCCAGTCATCTTCCAAGTTTGGCTCCAGAGTCTCCCTCCTCTCTTCATCCTCCAGTCAAGTGTTAGAAGATTAAAACACTCTCCCTTTAGCTTCTCTTTTGAAGGCTGAAGAAGGTAATCTCTCTCAGCCTCTCCTCATGTCTTGTGTTACAGTATCACAGAATTGTTACATTTGGAAGGGACCTCTGGAGGTCACCTGGTCCAACCCCCTGCTCAGAAAGGCTCACCTACAAAACAATGGATACTCAGTGCAATTGCTCACCACTCGCCGACCGATGCCCAGTTAGTTCCCGAGCAGTGATCCGCTCCTCCCAGCCAACTCCCCCAGTTTATATACTGGGCATGACATCATACGGTACGGAATATTCCTTTGGGTCAGCTGTCCTGGCTGTGTCCTCTCCCAAATTGTTGTGCCCCTCCAGCCTTCTTGCTGGATGGGCAGGAGAAGCTGAAAAATCCTTGACTTAGTACAAACACTACTTAGCAACCACTAAAAACATCAGTGTGTTACCAACATTATTCTCATACTAAATCCATAACATAACACTATACCAGCTCCTAGGAAGGAAATTAACTCTATCCCAGCTGAAACCAGGACAGCTGGTAATATCAACCTGCTTAATGTCCATGAGTGGGCCCTGGGCTCCTTTGCCCACCTCTGGCTCAGACTTTAGATACAGCTTTTCCTCCCACTCACCGGTTCAGTCAGCTTCAAATATGCTACCAAATTTCACATACACACTCATGTTCATCAGGTTCAATTCACTAAGGAAAACTAGAAACACACTGAGGTTCCTCTAGTTACTGATTCTTAGACTTGCCACACATACACATGCAATGTCGTCCCTCCAGTTGCTGACAGCAAAGGTATGACCCCTCTGACACATTCTTCCTTCTCCAGTTGCTGGTATCCAGACCTTGCTTACACCCCAGTCCCTCCAGCTGCTGGCACAGAGACTGACAGGCCCTATGACCAGAGGCTTTTTCTCCAGTTACTGGAACTTAGACCTTGCTGCATACACCCTGGTCCATCCAGTTGCTGGCACCCAAGCCTAACATTCCTACAGCTATTGGTCATTTGCACAGCTACTGGCACCCAAATCTCTCACACCACTCTCTCCAGTTACTGACACTCGGAACTTGCGGCACTCGCACGTGGCAAAGGGAGTGAAGTTACACAGAAGGATGGTTGAGAAAGGATTTAATAAGAAGGCAGGGGGGACTGTGGTGATCAGGCGCAGGGATCATCCCAACAAATGCACTGATCAGCCCCTGCTTAAGTGCAGGTACCTCCTTTTATCTTTCCTCTATTGCCTCCCCTTGCTACTCCCCAGTCCTCTCTTTTCCCCACCTTTCACCCTTCCCCTAAGCATTCCTTAATAAGTGTAGCCTAGTCCCGCAGGACCCCCCTGAAACATCCATAATCCTCATGTTCCTCTTGTCAGTCCTCACTTACAAAGCTCAGGCTGACCCACTTCAAAGCTACACCTGCAGCTTCCTGATGGCCCATCAATTAGTGGCTGCAGAGCTCTGGTCTCCCTCCTTGTCTCCCTTATCACTTACTCAGAGACTGGTGTCATTGTGTGCTTTGTTTATCACTTTCCCTTTTACTTGTTCTTCCCTTTGAAAGGAAAAGGGACTTCATCTGACAGCCTTAATGAATCAGCAGCTCTCACCTTCCACACACCTTTACAGTGACTGCTGCTGAAGATCCTCGAGTGTGTGAGTTCCTCAAGGCACTGAAAGGCTCCTGTCCCCAGAGAAAATTGGGTCTTTTGAGTCCAGGCTCTGGGGGAAAACCCCATGTTGAGCTCAGTCTTTGAAGGGTCTCCCTGCAACACCTACAGCATCACTAAGCCATGGCATTCACTTTTCAGGACACCAGAGATGTTACAAACATGAAGGAAAAGGGAAAGACTGCCCAAATGAGCAATCAGTTTCAGGTGTAAGGTGGGTGTAAAAAAGCACTCAGGTCACTTGAAATGTCATTCTGGAAGGAGTTAGTTTGTGCCCTCATATTCCAACTTATTTATTGTTTGCCCTCCCAGATGTCCTGCATTTCTTGCAAGTGTGTATTCAACATTCACAGGTGTTTGACTACAGCTGCAGATGAGGACAGAGCTGAATTCTACCTCCAGGTGGGATCCATATCTTATTCTTACCACATCCAGGTGGAATTGGGGCTTCTCATCCACCTTCCAGTACCTCATAGAGACATTTTTTTCCAGGGGCAGAGACTGAGCTTTCTTTGTCACCTCAGAAGGCCTCACTGCCAACAGCCGCTGTCATAGCCTACTGAGCTGACATCACTCCAGTAATTAGAACATGCTGGCCTGCCACCATGGCTGCTTTTGTCAGCTTCGCCCACAGCTTCTTCTCTCCAGGGCCAGACCTCTGCTTTCCAAAACAGACTTAGTATAACAAGAGATGTGTGCACAGAGGGACAAACCAGATCCCAGAAATGCACATCCCAGAAATGCAGCCACCAGCAGTTTTCTGTTGGGCAGAGAACTCACAGGGACTCAGGGACACAGACACACACCCCCAGCCAAGCACTGCTGAGTCCCCAGAGCTGGAGGAGAGATGTGAAAAGCAGGGGGACAGCTCAAGGGCTTGAACACGGAATCTTGTCCACTGCCTGGCTGATGGGTCTTGCTCACATGTTGAGGCTTTCAGTGATCCCCAGATGCAGGGCTAGGAAGACATTTTCCCTCCTTGGGCTTCCTTGGCTAGGAGGTAAAGCCACAGGAGCAGTCCTGTGTCCTACCAAGAGCCCCCTCCTCCAACAGTGCTCATTGGTGGATGCTGAAAAAAAGAGTAAGAGCTGGAGAAGCAGCTGGGATACTTCTCCTGAATACTCACTGCTGTGTCCTGCTCAGTTTCAGCAGCTCAGGGGTGTTCCTGTGTCTGCTGTGGCAATGCAGCCTCGTGGCAAGGAAGGCCAACAGCATCCTGGGCTGCAGGAGGAAGAGCATTGCCAGCAGGACAAGGGACCTGATCCTTCCTCTCTACTCAGTGCTGGTGAGGCCATGTCTGGAGTGCTGGGTCCATTCCTGGGCTCCCCAGTACAAGAAAGTTATTGGGCTGAGCCCAGCAAAATGGTGCAGGGACTGGAGCATCTTTCCTGTGAGGATCGTCTGAGAGGGCAGGCAGCATTCAGTGTGGGGAAGAGAAGGCTTGAGGGGGATCTTGGCAGTGTGTGTAAATAGCTGATGGGGGGAATGAAGAAGAGAGACTTCTCAGTCAGGCACCCTTGGGACTCCACTCCTCTGCCACGAGGACGCTCTTTAGGGTGAGAAATTAAAATTGTTAAAGTGCTCAGCCCAAGGAAAGACACCAAACTGTGACCCTTGCTGTGTTGCAGGTTTGCAAGGGCCAAGGGGAGGTTGTTCAGCATTGGGAGGTTCTTCTTTGGGCAGTCAGGCCACAGCTGGGCTTCTCCCAGCCCTCCATGTCAGAAGGTGCTTCAGCATCCTCTCAGGCAGACATCCCCTGCTGTAGAAGTGCTGCCTCTCAGCTCCGGGGCTCATTGGCAAAGGGGCCTGGGGCACCTGAAAGTTCAGGTGGGAGCCTGAAGGAAGAGATCAAGCAGTCTGCTGTCAGGCAATAGGAGGCTGCAGGCTGTTTAACTGCTTTTTGCTCCTCCTGGAGATCCCAACCAGCCCAACCAGCTCCCAGCAAGGGAAGAGTGTCCATGGTGAAATTCTCCTGCCATCCAGTGCCCAGCCAGAGACAGGGGCCTGCACCTACCTCTCTCACAGGGATGGAGACAGGCCTCTTTGCAGACACCCATGTGCTCCTTGTCCCTCAGTAGTGTCTGTAAGGACGTACAACCAGCAACAGCCATAGGTACCTGGAAGCAGGAGTCCGACTCCCTCTCCCCACAGGGTGTTTCTCTCCCTTCTCAAATGTCTCTGGAAATAGCCCCTGCCGTAAACATCCCACACAGAGTCAGACATACCATTTATCTCTGGTAAGAGGACATAGAACGCCCTTCTTCGCAGACATCTACTTCCCATCCTTTGAGGTATCACTATCGACTCCTTGTCTGGGGATGACACCTGCCAGAAGGGTGAGAAGAGAGGATCATCTTATAAACTCAGGGCTGTTTCTGCCTACAAGGGGATCAGACTCCTTACGGGATGCAGTGGAAAAGTATGTGGGGATTGTGCAAGACATGGGATGTTTAGGGGAAGGAGCAGAGACAAGGAAAGGGAAGGATGAAGGCAGTTTGGCCTGGAGCAAGCATGGGAAGACAGATGGAGACAGGGAGGAGAGGGGCCGATTGCATGTGAACATGTGGCTGATCCTTGTGCTGGCCTGGCCATGCCTGTTGCTCTGCCTTGTTTGTCCACCTGCCAGTAGTTCCCTGGAAATGCAGTTATGAAGTCCAGCTGGGACACGGAGCAGGGCTGATCTGTGCCTCTCTGTGCCTCTGAAGCCTCTGACCATGGGCTTTGAACAGCTGTGTCATCTACTCGAGCCACACAGAGTTCCCCGGGGACTGGCTGGTGCCTGCAGTCTCTTCCCAGAGGCCTCCTGCCAGCTCTCACTCACCTCAGACCTCCAGCCCCTTAGGGCAACTCAGCAAATCTGGTTCTGAACCACTCATCAGGTAGGAACCTGTCATCCCTCGAGGCTGCGGTCAGTGTGTCCAGCCCCCGCTTTTACCCTGTCTCCTGGGCTTCAGGTCCAAAGGTTCTGAGTCCTGTAAAACAAGGTCATAGTCTCAACACTGAGCCACTGTGGGCAGCGCTTGAAGATGCCTGGGACCTCGACATCCCCTTCTCCTGCCAGTGTGGACCTTGAACTCCTGACTGTGCGGGATGAGTTTGTAACGCTAGCAGGAACATTTTGAAAGCTCTGTGAAATTCTGTAGCTGGAGGATGCTGTTTTTAATTGCATATAAGAGCTTTACAAAGTAACAAAATGTGAAACCCCTTCTGGTTGTTCTTTTCTGAGTCAAGTTTTGTATTACCAACCTCGCACTGGAGTCCCTGTGGTGACAGAGCAGAGGAAAGCACCTGCTCAGGGTTCCCTATCGTGGTGGGGAAAGACAGAAGCCTGAGAAGAGGCCCTGTATGTTCCATGTCAGCAGTGGCCGGTCCCTGCGGCAGGACCGAGGGCTGCCCGGCTGCCCGTGGGCAGGAGGATCTCTGCTGCCCGCCTGCCTGTGCAAAGCAGAAAGGCGCTGCTCCTCGCCGGGAGCCAGCGGGGCCGGCGGCTGCACTCGCTCCTTCGCGGGCACGGCCGGACACCGCCACGGCTGCGGTCGCGATTCCTCCGCCACTGTCGCGGGGGATTGCTGTGTGCGTCCCGGTGGGAGTGCGGGGGTGAGCGAGGGGCGGGAGAAGGTTTGTGCCCGGTGGGCAGCTGCAGAGCCGCGTCGGGGGCATCGCCCTGGTCTGCGGGGCATGGGGGCTGCGGGGCCTCGGTCGGTCCGGTGCCGGTGCCAGGGTTGATGCTGAAGCCGGTGCCAGTGCTGGTCAATGGGGGAACCGCGCCGGGGCGGTTGCCAGCAACTGTAACACCACAGAATACTCTCAGGCATAACAGACAGCAAGCGGTTGGCATTCGTCAGTCAGCAAGCAGTTGCAAGTGAGCCGGCTGCGCAGCATCAGAGCAGGTGACAGGGAGATAGACAGGATTTTCTCTGGCAGCTTGAAGAGCCCCAGACCCCAGCTGCACTGGAGAAGCAGGAAGTCTCTCCCCTAGTATTAAGGTAAGTGCAATCTCTGGGCAAGGGGAAGGAAGGAAAAGGAAAAGGAAAAGGAAAAGGAAAAGGAAAAGGAAAAGGAAAAGGAAAAGGAAAAGGAAAAGGAAAAGGAAAAGGAAAAGGAAAAGGAAAAGGAAAAGGAAAAGGAAAAGGAAAAGGAAAAGGAAAAGGAAAAGGCAAGAAAAGGCACGGGGCATCAACCACCTCTCCAGGAAGCCTGTGCCAGTGTTTGACCACTCTCTCAGTAAAGAAATGCTTCCTAATGTCAAATTTGAACCTCCTCTGACACAGCTTTGAACCATTCCCACGCTTCCTGTCTCTGCATATCAAGGAGAAGAGATCAGCACCTCCCTCCTCAGGAAGCTGTAAAGAGCAGTGAGGTCAACCCCCAGCCTCCTTTTCTCCAGACTAGACAAACCCAAACTCCTCAGCCACTCCTCACAGGACATACCTTCCAGCTCTTTCACCAGCTTTGTTGCCCTCCTCTGGACGCATTCAGGTACCTTAACATCCTTTTTAAATTGTGGGGCCCAGCATTGCACACAGTACTCAAGATGAAACTGCACCTACACTAAATACAGCGGGATAAGCACCTCTCTTGACCGGCTGGTTGTACTGTGTTTGATGCACCCCAGGATGCCCTTTGCCCTCTTGGCTGCCAGGGCACACTGCTGACTCCTCTTGAGCCTGCTGTCAACCAGCACCTCCAGATCCCTTTCCGCAGGGCTGCTCTCCCAGTTTATACCTGTGTCCGGTGTGACTCCATCCCAGGGGCAGAATCTGGCACTGGGTCTTATTACATTTCATGCCATTAATGATTGCCCAGTGCTCCAATTTATCTAGATCCCTCTGCAAGGCCTCTTGTCCCTCGAGGGAGTCAACAGCACCTCCCAGTTTGGTATCATCAGCAAGCTAAGCTATGATGAGACACCCACTAAGCTGAGCATCTCTCTGGAGCATTTGAGATCAGTTTATCCATGGCACCATGAAATCCCTGTGCCACGTCCTCATGTGAAGGATCTCCAGCTGTCACTTTGCCTTCATGAAAGGCAAAAAGAGCTGAGCATCCTTGGCGAGAGGAGGACAGAGGCAAGAGGAGAACCAGCCTGACATGGGCGGGATGGGAATCTGTGCCCTCTGTGATGCATTTCTGAGACAACGCTGGCAGGCCTTTACAGACAGGCCAGAGAACGCCACGTTACCCAGCGCACTCTGAGCCCCTTCTGGGGAAGCAAGAGAGCCTTGTGGGAACCGCCCTGCTCCCCTCCCCGCCTTGCACAGACCGTCTCACTCTCCCTCTGTAGCGCTGACCAAGCGTGGCTCGGTGCTGCCTTCAGGAGCACAGATCCACAGCAGCCATCAATGAGAAGAGGGGCTGAGCCCAGGCATTGACTCCAAGGGGGACCTGGTGATGCCGCTGCCACGGTTGATGCTGAAGCCGGTGCCGGTGGCGGTGGCGCTGCCGGTCGATGCGGGAACAGCCCCAGGGCCGGGCGTGGCCGGGCGGGGCGAGGCGGCTACGGCGGGCGGAGCGGCAGCGCCCCCTGGCGGGCCCGCCCGGGGCTGTCCCCCCGCCCCCGACACACACGCCCGGCCCCGCCCGCCGCGGTTCCTGCCCGGCCGCAGCCCCGGCTCCTCTCCCGTGTCTCCCAGGGCGCAGTAATACACCGCCGCGTCCCCGCGCCGGGGCCGGGCGAGCCACAGGGCGCTGGACCGGCGGTCTGCCGCCACCGACAGCCGCCCCGCAGGGTCCCGCAGCTCTTTGGACCCTTTAGTGCCGCTCACGAGGAATGCGAGGCCTCGGCCCGGGAGCTGACGGTACCAGAGGATGAAGTCTCCGGTCTGTATGTTGGGGTGTGAGCAGCTGATGCTGATGCCGGTGCCCTCGGTGGTCTCTGCCGACGGCTCCTGCTGCACCTGGGCTCTGCCCACTGCTACTGCCGAGAAAGAAGAAGGAAAGGGCAAAGATCACCAAAGGTCGCCCAGCTCTGATGGCTCTTTTCCCAGAGAAACAGTCAGGAACAGTGGCAGTGAGACAGAGCCAGACTGGAACGGATGGAGACCTGTGCCCATCAACAGAGACGGAGAATGATCCCGGTGTGAGTGTGTGGAGTGAGGGAATTTGAAATTGATGAGTGCAGAGATAGAATGAAAGTCAGGTGCGTGCATGGATGGATGGGGAGAGGAAGAGGAGACAGGCGAGTTGAATGTGTTACAGTGAAGGATGGAGGGCTGAATTCAGAACACAAATAAATGCTGGATGCACACCAGGATGAGTGGGTGTATGGCACGGTGCAGGAAGGCAAACTTGTGCCTACAGATACAAAGGAAATGGAGGGAGAGCTGAGAGAGGAGTGTCAGAGTAAAAAGAGGGGTTAAGGATGCTAGATGCATGGAGAGATGGGTGAAAAGATGGCTGAGTGGATGGATGACGAGAGGAAGAGTAGACAGGGAGAGGGGTGGTTAGAGTGAAGGAGAGAGGGCTATAGGCAATAAGAAGTGCTGAATGCACAGGGGAAGGAGAGGGTGCATGGAAAAGCAGGCACACATGCAAGAGGTTCGTACCTAGAGAGGTGGTAGAGAAAGAGAGGGAACAAGAAGAGAGGACCCGGAGGATTTGGAAAGGGGGACGAGGGATGGTGGAGAGGCGGGGAGGGGGAAAGACACGCTGAAGAAGGACAGGGAAGAGGTGGCGGTGGGCTCCCTGGGGAACACCCCGGGCACAGCCCCGGCCCCCATCCACCGCCGCCAGCCCCACGCACCCAGGAGCACCGCGGCCAGCCCCGCCAGCCCTGCGCCCCGGCACCGCCGCATCCCGCCGCTCCGCCGCCCGCGCCTCGCTGCCCCGCGCCAGCCCCGGCTCTCTGCTCCGGCCTCGCCTCCCCTCCCCTTCCCTTCGCTCTTCTCCCTCTCCTCTCCTCTCCTCTCCTCGCCGCCGCCAGCTCCGCCCCGGGGCTGAGCCCTGCGCCGGCGGCGGGGCCGGGGGGGGCGGGCCGGGAGCAGAGCGGCCCGGGGAGCGCGGCGCTGCCGAGCCCTGCTCCCCCGCACTGCCCGGCGCAGATCGAAGCGGGACGAGCCGCCCTCGCTGGAGTACCCGGCGCTGCCGTAGCTCATGAAACCCGGCAGCAGGAACGGGTCGGGTGTTGCTGCTGGCCGCGGACAAGGCGCCCCAAAACCACTCCGACCGCGCCCGCGGGCCCCTCGGGCTGGTGCTGCCCTTGGAGCCGGTACCGCCGGCCGAGTGGCCCGTGAAAGGCCGGTAGCGGGCCCGGGAACAGCGGCTGGGAGGGCGGAGCGAGCGGGAAGGCGGCGCCGCGGCAGAGACCGGCCGGAGCGGAGCTGCCCGCAGCGACACTGGGTGTGCGGGAGTGCGGGCGGAGGCTGACCCCGGCACGGGCACCTCGGCCACGGGGACGCCGGTGCCCTGGAAGCAGCCAAAGGGGAGGGGGAACGGCACAGCAGCAGGGCATGGCAGGAAGTTTCAGAAGGAAAGTGCTTGCTATTTTTCGCTTATTTTCTCGAAATGTCTCCTTGGAAAACTGGACATTTAAAACTCGATCTGGAAGGAAAGGGCACGGGGTTCTGCTGGATGCTCTCATCCATCAGTATAAAAGGAGAAGTAAGCTATCAGGTGGAGTCTCCAGGGGATGCCATGCAGGTGTCGACTGTCATGCAACAATGCAGGAAGAACCAAGTGCTGAAGGGCAGTTCTCGGGGCAAGGAGGGCGGGCAGGGGAGGAGGTTGTGGGAGCAGGGGAGGTGGCACAAGCAAAGGGGGAGAAGCTGAACTTAGAAGAGGAGGAATCAGTGCTGCTGGGAGACGTATAAGAGGAGGAATCAGTGCTGCTGGGAGAGATGTGGTCTGGGAGGGAAACGGCACCTTTCTGGAGCCAGATGGATCCTTCCTCCCTCACAAACACAAGAACAAACCCAGCCCTCCTTTCCAGCACTTTCTCAGGCGGCTTCTCGCCCCAGCTGGCACCGTGACTCACAAGTCCATGATCCTCCCTCCTCTTCCTCAGTCCACAGATGTCTCATGTAGAGGGAAAATACCTAGCGACTCTGGCCCAGCCCCCTCCCAGCAGGCAACCTGGTGAGGTCAGCTTTCATCTCCTGATTCCTCAGGGTGAACAGGAGGGTGTTCAACAGGGGCATCTCTGTGGTGCAGAGCTCAGCAGCCATGCTGCGCACAGGGTTCTGGGATCCTGTCCTCAGGTACTTGAGACCCCGGGCACGTAATAGCTGGCCACTACATTGAGGTAGGCAGTGCAGATGGAGAAGGTATGACACTTGCCTAAGGCAGAGTGGACCCTCAGGACAGATGAAATGATGCACACGTAGGAGGTGAGGATGGGGGCGAAACAGGTCACAATGAATCCCATGTGAAGGAGGATCACCTCTCCTTGAGGTTGGTGCCCCCACCAACTGGCCTTAGCACAGTTTGGATGTCACGGGAGGTGGAAGGAGCCAAAGCTAATATTCGCTCTACCCGTTCAGAAATACGTGGGGAAAGGAGTAGGGATCCACACAGGGAATCTGTGGAAGGAGGGATGGGGCTGCCATTCAGTGTTTAGCATCTCAGGTCCGGGACCATGGCCAGGGTGGGGAAGTGTCCAGAGCTCCCCAGAGCAGAGATTTCCAGGCTACCCGGTGCACCTCCATGAACACCAAGAGCAGAGCTTGGCTAGCCCTGTGCCCCAGCCAGGGGGAGATGTGGCAAGTCCCTCCCTTGGCTTGCCCCTTGTACTCTGCAAGAGCTGCAGGAGTGTTCAAGGTTCTGCGCGGGTAGGTGGTAACTCCGATCTCTGTGCAAGAGGTACCTGCCATTGCAGTGGGCTTAGCTGTGCCAAGCAACCCAGACTCCTTCCCCAGATTAAATAGCTCTTTCCATTGACCACCAAAGAAGCCCAGAGAAAGCCTCACGTGCCCAGGAGCACCACCGCCAACCTTGCCAGCCCTGCACCCTGGCTGTTGGGAGTGAGGAGGCTGAGAGCCTCCCTTCAGCTGCCCCTCTGCAGTCCCAGCACGATGCCTAAAAGTTGTGTTGAGGCAAAGGGAGTGTGAGGATAAATGTGCCCATGGGCACGTAGGGGTTAGGGAGGGTAGGGGAAGAGGGGGAATCACAGAGTCAGAATGCAGGTGAGAAGGGACCTCCAGAGGTCATCTAGATCAACCCTCTGCTCGGAACAGATCCCATTATATCAGCTTGCTCAAGGTCACATTCAGTCCAGACTTGAACACCTCCCAGGATGGAGATTGCACAATGTCCCTAGGAAACACATTCCTTTTCTCATTATTTCTTCTAGCCTATTCCTTAATCAGAACTCCCCATGTTCTATCTCCTGGGCACTTCCAGAGACTAGGTCCACCTTCTCTGTCTCCTCTGAACAAGTAGTTGTAGAAAGCAGGAAGGTCTCCCCTGAGCCTTCCCTTCTCCAAGATGGACAGGCCCACTTCTCTCAGCCTCTCCTCGCATGTCAGGTTTGTCACTCCCCTAATCAACTTGGTGGCCTTTGTTGGACTTGCTTCAGTATGTTGATATTCTCCCTGGACCAGGGAGACCCAGCCTGGATGCAGTACTCCAGATGTGGCCTCACAAGGGCCAGAGGGGCAGGGTCACCTTCCTGGACCTGCTGGCAACACTTTGATGAACACAGCTCAGGATGCAGTTGAACTTCCTTGCTGCAAAGGCACACTTGCTGTCTCATGTTCAACTGGGCATCTCCTAAAACCCCACACCCTTTTCTGTGGGTCTGCTTTGTAGGCAGCCAGACCCCAGCCTGCATGACTGCATAGGCTGGTTCGTGCATCAGATGCAAAAACTTGCCCTTGCTCTTTTTGGCCTTCACGAGCTTCCAGTCAGCCCATTTCTCCAGCCTGTCCAGGTCCTTTGAACAGGAGCCATGTCCGACAGTTACGGCCCCTTCCCCTTGCTGGGTGTTATCCACAGACTTGCTGGGAGTTCCCCACTGCCCGCTACTCGTGACGTTCATGAAAACATTAAATGGTATTGGTCTTACTACTGATCCCTACTGCTAGACCCCACTAATAAGTGTCGGTCAGCTGGGCTTTGCACCAAGATCACAACTCTGAGCCTGGTAGTCAGCCAGGCAGGGAGATGGGCTTAGAAAATTTACCCACTGTGCACAGCCCTTGTCAGAAAGAGGGTCAGAGCTGGACATGACTGTGGGAGAGCAGCAGGCTTTGGGGAATGCGGTCTCAAATCCAATGTCTCTTCCCTCCCAGAAGCAGTTGCTGGGCACTCAGGCTGAGATGCCAATGCAGGGCATGAAGATCCTTGTGGGCTCAAGCCCAAAGCAGTCATTGGTTCTTTGGCTTCCCTGGAGGGGCAGGAAAAGGAGGGCTCAGGAGGCAGGGGCTGCATTTCAGTGCCTCTTCCCTGGACAGATCTCTAGCAGGCTGGTGCCATCACCACTCAGCTGCACTCAGGCTCCTTCTGACCCTGGGAACGTGCTGCTCTGTGGTGCTCACAGAGATAGAAGCGGAGAGTGTCCCTGCCATGAGCAGCACATTGCCTCGTGATGAGGGACACACAAGGACACACACATGCAGGCTCATGCGCATCAGGATGGAAGTATACACAAAACTGTGCTCCCACGTGCATTCACACAAACATAGCTGCTCACAAAAGCACGCAAGAAAAGAACACACGCAGGAACACAAGCAAGCATGGACTCTGCTGAGGACACGTGGGGATAGCTGCAGCAGGGCTAGAGTATTGTGGGGAAGGACAAGGCCCTAGACATGCCCGTGGCATTGTTTGTGTACTCACAGACTGCACAGAGAGGGAAGAAGGTAAAACAAGGCAGAATTTTTTCCTGAGGGCAGTGTTAGGCAGGATGGGGTCAAAACCTAGCAGCACAATGCACACAGCTGGGGAGGCAACCACAAGAGACCATCAGGGTGAGCTGAGGAGGGAAGGAAAGAGATGGAGTGGACGTGACATTTCCTCATACATGGTAACCCTTGGGCTTCCAGCTGAGAACGGCACAGCTCCTGGCACAGCTTGCAGCTCCCCACTCAATATTGGTCTTGGCTCATTGTGACAGGGAAACCGGGCTGTTCCTCACGCATCCTTGTGCTCTACTTCCTCCCTGCCCTCTCTCCCAGGTGCACCTCCGGCCCCAAGACATCTCCTGCTACAATGAATGCCAGCCATGCCAGCCCTGCGGCCTGACCCCGCTGGCCAACAGCTGCAATGAGCCCTGTGTCAGGCAGTGCCAGAACTCCACCGTCGTCATCGAGCCCTCTCCCGTGGTGGTGACCCTGCCCGGCCCCATCCTCAGCTCCTTCCCACAGAACACCACTGTGGGCTCCTCCACCTCTGCTGCTGTTGGCAGCATCCTCAGCTGTGATGGAGTGCCCATCACCTCTGGGTGCTGTGACCTCTCTGGCATCTCCAGATGCTATGGTGGCAGAAGGTGCCTTCTCTGACAAAGATGCCGGGAAAGCCTCAGGGAGACACTTTTAACTTTTTCCCTCTTTTAACTCATTAAATTTCTGCTGCATTCAAGCCTGGCCTCCATGTGGTCCTTCCCTCTGTGGACACTCCCCAGGCTGCCAAAGGAGAAGGGTGTTGCTCTGGGGTGCAAGGGGCACAAGGAGACCCTTCTCCATTCACAGAGGAATGGGAGGTTGGGACACCCTGCAGTGGCTCCTCTTTTGGGCACCATCCCTTGCAGCTGAAGAAGACATCCCTGACTGCTCTGCTGCCAGTGACCATCAGGCCTTGCCTTGCTGTGTCTCTGTCCACAAATGCCCAGAAAGGCAGGAGGCCCTGAGGGGACAGCAGCCCCATGAGCTCTTGAGGAAGGGTGTTCCTCTTGCTATGGCTGGAGGTGCACTGGGTGGCAGGGAGTGGGTGTGAGATCCAGAAGATGGTTTGCATTGCAGAATGGCAAGAGTGGTGAAGCAGGGAACAGCCCTTGGGATGCCACAGCTGCTACTCCACCTTCCTCTCCCCTCCATCACACAACTAGGGGTCATGGCCAGCGGGCACGGGCAGGAGTAGCAGGGAAAAATCGCCCATGCTGCTGAATGTGCCAAGGTGGAAATGGGAGCTAAGCCTGTGGCTTAGCTGAGGGCAGTCAGCACAGACATGGGGACAGTGAAACGGTGTATGTCTGAGGGAGATCAAATTGCTTGAT